>NW_028301601.1:1818181-2121212 GCF_987345545.1 Pholcus phalangioides
TCAACTTGCATGCGAACATTTGAGACACCTTTGAAATTAAATTATCAAAGTATGACGTCACTCTCCGCTACACACATACGAAGGTTTTTTTAACTGTTGCGAAGATGAGTTTTGAGGCGAGAGAAAATTCAACTTCCTTTGCGGGGAATCGAACCCACATCCTTCCACTTTGTACAATTAGCGGGTACAATTATTTAATCATTACACATCACTCGTAGTTAGAAAAATTGATGGTAGGTGGAAGCACTACACACAATAAGCATTACACAGAAACAAATTTCACGTTATGTTCACAACACGTACATGCACATTCTAACAAGTACCGATTTTTTTAAAGTTCCACAGAGGAATGTGAACGAGGTATATGTGTGGTTTAGTAGTAGTAATGATTCGATACTTGTAACGTTGAAGGCCTGTTGCTCTCTGGGGGGGAGAGACTTTTTATAACCGGGAGATTAGCTCGCATTCGCGCCTTGCAGTTGAGAACCACAGAAAAACAACTTCAACCGGCGACGGCGGGGTACGAACCCGGATCCTCGCGACTACTACGGCGGCCTATTATGGGTTCTGCATAGTCCTACTATGAATTAATATGAAATAATAATGAATTACTTCCATGGTTAATGAAAACTGTATTTGTCAAAACACTTTCGATCCGACAAACAAATTTCAGCTACAGGCACCGATAAATGTCTTCCTTCTGCTTTACACATGTCAATATCACGGCAATGCATGCAAATGAGTCGATGCTAATAACATTATTGCATTTGTCAAAAGATTTTAGAGCCCTACGGTATGGTCGCCGCATACATACAATTTTCTGACCAACTAGCAGCAGAAATACCGCATATCTGGCTCGCGGATCCAAAAGGTTGTGCACTCCTGTGTGGAGTACAATGAATTAACAACTAGAAGTAGTATTCGGATTAATTTTTTTTTATGTATGTGTGTGTGTATCCCACAAAATATTTCCTCTTTTGATCCGTTTATTTGCCGCCCATTCAAGCGGAATCCCCTCTCTTCCGTCGGATGCCGCAAGAACGGCTTCGCAGAACCGATAGTTTAGCTTCAGAAGCAGATCTTGAGCAGTGTTTACACATCCCCGAACACAATGCAGTTTATCAGAAACGCAAACAAACGGGCTGTTACAGCGCTTTATCGCTCGCTGTCTCTTGCACCCGGTCGCTAACGATGTGCGGGCGTTTGTGTATGCGTGTGTGTGTGTGTGTGCTCATAACAAACACGCATCAGTTCTAGCGCCATCTCCTTTCAAGCAAATAAACTATCCCGGACCATTATCCGAGAAGGATTCACACCTTCTGAGCTCGTTCTGCGTTAACTTGCAACACACTAGCGATACACATGCACATTCACAAACACTCGTATATATCCATCGCTCACCAACCCCCTCCCCCCCCCGCCGGATAGTGCCGTCATCTTCGCGGCGTAACTTCTCAGTAGAAGCTTCTAGAACGATGGCGAGGAGTAGAATGTGTGTGTGTGTGTGTGTATCTAACGGGTGGTTGGGCTTAGAGATGATGGCCAACAGGGAGCAATTGCTGTGTAGTAACTATAAAGAGGCAAGAGGAGGGTGTTGGGGGTAAGAGTCAGTGAGGTAGGCATTACAATTAAATGGTTCCGTGAACATTAACGAGAGCAAGTTTCCCGATATCACTCTGGCATTAGGTTGCCGAAATACGTGACTAAATTCGATGAGGAGGCCACAAAACAATTATGTGTTGAGATAAGTGATGAAACAAAAGCAAATTAACCAATTGCAATCGGAACATCCCCCAACCCGTACACCCCTACACGAGTGTTATCTGCAGTGAGGAGAATGTTTGCAGTAGCAACAAATATCATCGGTGGGGAAGAGGCGTAAGTACCAGTGGTGTAGCAGCAGCTGTTCCAGAGATTAAAATGAATTTTCGTCGATTGCGGATTTTCCGAAGGTTTCCTCTTGTTGTGGATATACCGTTATTATTGCTGTTTATGAGAGCGAAATGCACCAGGAGCTGTACGAATAGTTCTTTTTTTTCCCCCTTTTCTATGAGTGATGATAACGATAACAATGCTGATAATTCAAATCCAGTCGTCGACCATTTTCGTGAAAAATAAGAGTTGATATTATCTAGTTTTTCGATTAATTAGATCGACGGTAACGTGGCTGCATTATGCTGTTCTTGATAACAATAAAATGAAGAATACAGCTAATGGAAGTAACCAATGAAAAATTAGTGGATTACCTGTGCCCCTTAGAATATGGGGGAGTTTGTTGAAATTTTGTGTTCCATTGTCCCTTTGTGACAGTAAGATGCGGTCCATTAGGCTGACCATATTTCCTCGAAAGAAATACGAGAAATTGCGATTCTAAATACGGGACATCGCCAATTATCGCCAAAAACGACGCTGAAACCGAACAAAGTTGCCAAATATTGCCGAAGATACGAAAAATGTGGGAGATTAATATTCTTATTTACAGTTGTAATTATCGTAACATAATTTATGAGTTGAAAAATAGTTTCAATCTTTCCTTAAATAATGAATAAAAATTAAAAAAAGGTTCGTGTAAAATACGTGAAAAACCGGGACAAATCTGCTAAAAATTCGGATCGGCCAAAAAAAACCAGAAAATACGGGGACTGTCCCGGGAAATACGGGACGTATAATCACCCTACTTTAGGTCCATGGGCTACTTTACAAAACAATATCCAGTGAATACAAATATCAAGGCCACAACATGCAATTGCACAACGAGGTGGCTGAAAAAATATGGATGTCAAGTATAAACAAATTACAGCAACCCTATGTAACAGCATATACGTATCACGTATAAAAAAAAACTAATAATTGGTAATATGTGATACACTGCCCATAAAAAATATTATGGTCGACATCGATCATTGAAATCATATTTATTTTGAGTATTTTGATCAAGAACTCTCTCTCTCTCTCTCTCTCTTCCGTTCTTTCGTCAATATTCTTCTATTTCACTAGAATTTGTCTAAATGCTTTGCAACTAAGATTGAGAAATTCCATACACTTTGGCAAATTCAATTTTTTTATTGCTTCCAAAAATTCTAATTTGTTGCACAAACTCAATTTTTTTGCGTTCGTATTTCCAGATATTGCATGAAGCCATGGCCTTGGAGCAGTTCAAGAATTACGTATAAGAGAAAAGATTTTTAGCCATTTTTGATCCGCCAACCGTCAGCAAAATTTTGTCAGCTCTGTCCCCTACCTCCTAACGCATATTGGGGTCAGAGACGTACGCGACGGAGGGGTCTCGTGCCTCTTCCCCCACTGATGCAAAAAATATTTCAAAAAATTAAATTTTCGAAAGAAAATATGTTATTACAATCAATTTTTATTATAATCAATTTCTGTTAATTTCAGTTCATGTTAATGCAATGCTATTTGAAGGATAAGAACTCAAAAAATTCCTTTTTAAGAAATACATTGCGACCCACACTCTAAACCACATATGGCAAACCCATGGAGCATAGACCAATTGTGCCCCTCGGGGTTAGCTATTGTGGCCCGCCACCTGAAACCTAATCTCGTAAAAATGAACGAAGCTACACAATTCCGGAACACTTAAGCGGCTCACGACACATTTCCAGATCACTTGAAGGATCCACGGAACATTTAGAGATCACTAAAGTTTCTCTCTAGGAGACTTATCAACAGGGAAAATGTTAGTTCAGGTGCCTAAAAAAAAGTTTTTTTTCCGTTTTTGGCTCACCGAATAAGATGCCATCAAGAAAATTTCATATTTTCATAAAGGGTTACTTGATGCCGTAAGCATCATTTAAACTCCCCTCTCCCCTTGTCATCTAAACGTCAGCAAACCCGCAACCCCCCCACCATTTTCCCTCATCGATTGTGACGTAATATTTGAATGATCCCTTTTTTGTGTAGATTTTTTTGTCGATTTTTATTTTTATTTGAATGTTAGTGTTCTCTATTGGTTTAACAGTGAACAAAAACGAAATCAAAATAGTTGAATATGGACTGGAAACATTTTTACCTCATAATTCTGAGTTTTCATTTGTCTTAATATATTGTCAGCGTATTTGCTATACCTTTTAAATATTTTACCTTATAAAATGTTATGCTTATAGTGGTTGATGTATATTTACGGTGCGAGTTTTGATAATAATATCCAAGTAAAATTTAATATAGCTCACCCGGGATAAAAAAAACGTTCGGCAAATTCTGCGTAGTGACAGAATTCATAGTTCGTTTGGATACTACTGGTCTAACTTATGGCATTGGCTTCCCGGAGCATTTCGTATTATTCTTCCTCAGATAGCTTTTAGGAAGAACTTTCAGAGTCAAAAAAGAAGTGGGAAAGCTTATATGAAACGTGATCGAGTGAGAGCCTCAGTTCCACGAGGACCCTGTTTAGACCCCGCAGCTCTTTTTTCTAATATTAATGACATTAATGCACCTCAATGCCATCATACTCACAAATCATAGGAAATCTAATAAATGCCGTGAAAATCTTCAAGAAATCGTCGAGGACGTTTGAGGAACTGGTGTCGCATAAGCGCCATTGAACTGAACCGCAGTATGTGCCAATTTATTTGGTTCGCGAGAAACCCCTTCCCCAGGAAACGCTCCCAATTTCATCGGTAGCGCGGCCGTGGAACCAATGAGAAAAGTGAAATAACTAGGCTGTATTCCGGACTGGTTAATGCATCGACCTAAATGCCAAGAACAAGGCCAGCCAAGCACTAGGCATGCTCTCCAAAATGGCATTTCCTCAAGCTCGTCTCTTCTGACAGAATGATGTCATATTCTATAAATATATACATTGACCAATTATGACGTATGCAGTCCCTGTCTGGGCCTACGCAACTCATAGCAACATGAAAAGCTACTATCTCCGCAAAACAAGATCCTAAGATGTCTTGTGAGGGCAACTAAATATGTACGTGGTGCTGACATCAGGAAAGACCTGATGTCCTGTTAAATGGAAAACATCCCTTATATGTACTGGACTTCATGAAGGAGTCTAAAACCCAACGTGACAAACTACAGAGGTCCGAATATGGCCATCTCAATGAGATGGTGGATTGCAGAGAACCATATATCGTAGGCCAAAAAGAGTATTGCATACTGACGGGTCACTCTACTTATCTTATAAAGTTAAATTTATATTTTATTATTATCTTTTTTTATCAATATTTTCGGGAAAAAATGAAATATATTTAATAAATGGAAAAGTAATGAATATATAGCAAAGAAGATAAATTGAAAATATATATATATTGCGCATGTGTACTATTTCTATTGCTCTGTATATATCATCCTATTATATTCCGCTTTATCTACTTTGCGATTAGAATATTGTACTCATTCTTGTATATCTGTATGTTTTATCTCTATATCTTGTATATGTTATATGGATTCATTGAGTAGAAGTTATATACAAATACAACTCTACAGCATGCAAAATGCCCAACAAAGTAGCTGAGAAAAAGATTCCCGTAACAAATATGGATGTCATATATTTCAAAAATACAGCAATTAAAAATGCAATTACAAACAATATATATACATGATGAAATGTTATACAATGCCCATAAAGAATAAAGAAAGTTAGCTGACTAACTTGTTTCCTTGTAGTCATTTACGAAATGCATATAGTATTTGTATTCTCTGTTGCATTACTGTATAATATTGTCTGTGTATTAGAAGTAATCTGTATTTGTATTCTTGTACGAAATGTTCTTGTACATTTACTCTTAAAGCCAATATTTACGTACCTAAATATGTCATGCTCGTATATACAGTTTGAATCGCACCTATTCTGCCAAACGAAAGGGGCTGATAGACGAGCCCAAGTGGATCATGAAACACCCCACCGACCCTGTTCTATCCCAAACCGTTTTCGTGTTATAGTGAATAATCGATTATAGAAAAAAATTTCGTCAGGTCTAAAAAAACTAGAATTCGTGAAGTTTTTGAGAGACCTACACGCAATCTAAGCACATATTTTGAAAGACCAGAACAAATTCTATAAGGTGACTCTAATTTCATCGAAAGATCTGGATTTGATAGCGAGCTACAGGCACTGAAAGATTGGCAAAGTTCAAATCGAATTGCCGCCAATTCTGCAAGCACCCTTCTAGCCACAATACTTGAAAATTGTCAAAACCTTGTCTACGCCACCAGTTTCCGAAAGAACTTACAATAAACCATATCGGTTTTCTGGTTCAGGAGAAATTTAGTCTTTTGTTTGCAATGTGCATCACTGAAATCAGCGTTTGTGGAAGTAGAGATATTCGACGAAAACTCGGAATCGGCGGTTACAGATTTTGGCGACAATTTGATTTTGCACAAAAAAATCCTATAAGGTGACAAAACTACCTCTATCTACAAAGTATCCGTATTTAATGCAAGCCGCAAGCGCCGAGAGATTGGTGAAGTTAAAAATCGAATTGTCGCCAAAACCCGCTAAAAACTGTGTCTACCAACGGTTTTCGAAACATTGGATATTTAAATTTTTTTTCCCCTAATTTTGATTTTTATTAGCGCATACAGCATTTGCCCTTTGGACACGACGTTGGACTTGATTTTCTTGGACTTTGGTATCTCCGAGGGAGGAAGGGCTGTTTGGATTGATCTTGCTTTACTCTTGGGTCTTGTTAAATCAGAGAGAGAGAGGGAGAGAATGCCATAGTATTTTGTATTTAAAATTTGTTTACGAAGAAATTTAATTTTTATTGATTTTTCATAAATTAAAATTTTGGAAATCTTATCCTAATATTATTTTATGTAGGAAATTTTTTCCCATGACCATGAACTAATAATAGTTTTTTTTTAAATAGAAAAAAAAGGGTTTTTTTTTCAATTTTTTTTTTGCCACATGAAATGTGGTTCCCCAAAATTATAATTACTAGTTATTTTAATTTAGTTAATTAGTTTATATTCATTAAAAGGTTTAATTAATTGGAAGTTTAAATTAATTACAAAGAAAAAAAAAATCAAAATTAGTTCCATATTTCTGAAACTTCTCAAATGCGTTATTAAGTTCACCCACTTACCATATACAAAAAAGGAAAAAAAAGTGCAATGCGGTCATGAGTTAGAGGAGCGGGGAACTTCAACATTGCCTCTATGGGGGAAAAAAAAAATTGATTTTTATCCGTTTAAGCGGGGCCGACTGCATTTCTTTTCACCAGGCAGTGTAATTCCATAAATAGCATATCTGCAAAACCATCCAAGCGCCCTCAATATTAACAAAAGGAAAGAATACGAGAAGAAAAAAAAAACAACCAACTGATTAATCAGTTAATTAAAGAAGCGGTTGCCGCGAAAATTAGGTTCCCATTAAAATTTTTGCTGAAATTGAAACCAGAAAGTGAGTATTTATTCATAAAAGTTTATAAAATAACCTCTGCATAAATTTTATTTCAAAAACCCGACAAATAATTTTTTTTTTTCCATAATCGTGAAACACTCATTACATTAACTCTGATTCATTTTTTTTTTTGGGGAGCTTCGGGAACTTGAAGAGGGTAGAAGGGGAGATAAAATTTAAATTCTTCCACGTTAAAGTTTCAAGACAAGACGTTTTGGGGGAAATCAGGAAAAAGTAGTAGAAGAGGGGAAACCAATTTTCTTTCCTTTTCGTTCTTTCCACATTCCAGAAAAGAAACTCGATCTCATCAAAGAGAAAATTTATTAGCTTATTAACAAAAGAAGCCTCCTCACCCTGCACAACCATATTCTCTACCCATGTACGCAAAAAAATATCTTTTATCCTTGTTTTTTGTTCCTTTTCCAGGATCAGTGCGTGAAGATTTAATTAGCCAAAGTACAGAATTATAGAAGAAAAATAGCCTTTATTTATTACCACAATTTCATTTTCTGGTTATTTAGTGTTTTCCTTTTTTTTTTCTTCTCTCTTCTTTTTGTGGTTTTTATTGTGAAATTGGAAATCAGATAAAAATTTGTTTCTTTTCAATTTGTCCGTTGTTCATAAGATTGGTTTCTTTTTTTCTCTCTCTCTCTCGAAAATCTGAAATATAGACGAAATTGCGTTTTATGTATAAATTGCAGTGGATCATTGGGATCCGTTCAAGTATTACGTCAGCAAATTTTTAGCCATTTTTGACCCTCTCCACCCCTCTTGTCAACAAAATTTCGTCAACACTGCCCCCCCCTACATCCTAACGCATATTGGTGGGATCACAAACGTACGCGGGAGGGGGAGGGGGCTCGTGCACCTCCCCACAGACAAAAAAAAATTTTTTTAATGCAAAAAAATATTTTTTTTAAATTGAAATATCGGAAGAATACACCTTTTTATATGTTATTACAATTAATTCCTGTTAATTTCAATGCTATTTGAAGGGTAAGAATTCAAAATTTCTCTTTAAGAAATTCATTGTGACCCACCCTTTAAGCCATATATGGTAAACCCTTGACCCGCTGATCAAATGTGGCCCTGAAGGTTATCTGATGTAGACTGCCCCCAAACGTAATTTTGTAAAAATGAATTAAGCGGCACATTTGCAAATCGCTTAAATGATCCGTGGCACATTTTCGGATCACTGAAGTACGCCTCAAAGATCACTTTCACATTCAAAGATCACTTAAGTAACCCGTGACACACTTCCAGAACACTTAAACGATCCGTGGCACATTTAGAGATCCCTTGAGTGACATGTGGCACAGTTTAAGAGCACTTAAGCGGCCCCCAGTGCGGCAGTGCGGTTCTGCATCACCCAAGTTATTCGCGGAACATTCTCCATATTATTTGAGTGATCCAGGGCATAATTACGGATCACTTTAGTGATGCGTGGCATAGTTCCAGAGCACTTAATAGACCCGGATAGATTTCCAGAGCACTTGAAGGATCCGTGAAAAATTTAGAGATCACCGAAGTGGCTCTGTAAGGGACTTATCAATAGGAAGAACGTTAGTTCAGGTGCCCGAACCCCCGAATAACTATCGAAAGGTTTTTCCCGTTTTTGGCACAAATAATAAGATTTTATTAAGAATATTCCATACCTTCATAAAGATAGCTGATGGCGTAAGCATTATCCAAACCCTCCTTGTCATCAAAAGTAAGCAAATCGAAAACCCCCCCATCTATGCTGGCGTAATACTTGAATGACTCCATTCTGCTTATATATCATGTGTATAAAACCCAGGGTTCTTTTTTTTAAAAAACATTGATGGAGAGGAGAAATGAAACTCATCGGAATACTGTATACAATTTACATATCAGAAAAACGGATGATCAGGAGCGTGAGCTTTAGATACAAGACGCGTAAAACTAGGTTCCCAGCGCTACAGGTTGGCAAGTCGAGCTTTATTTGTGGCAGGAGGACTTCTAGGTCATAGTGCACAGAACATCTATTACTTCTTGTGTCAGGAGGTAATAGGGATAACTGGGGGGTTGTGTCACATTTCAAAAATATATTTTTGCAACTAATATGCGGCAAGTGTATGGTCTATCTCACTTAGAGATCACTGCATCGCCGTCGTATCGCATACTTCACTCTACTGCCGTTATCACGCCTATCACGCATCCCCAGTGTCACACGTGCGCCTGCATCACCACTTCACCGAGCTTGCACATCCGCATCACTGTCGCCGAGCATTCATCTCTATCACTAGTGTCACACGAAGGGATCACTTCATAAACAACGCCTGCATTCCTGTAAATGGTTTCGTGTATGGATAGCTGCATCGCCGTTAACGCATACGGTTAACTGCACACACGGTGTCACGTTTGCATTCATGTAGTCACTGTGATGCATGCATTTCCACATTCGTTTTTATGTATGGCATCGCTGTCGGAAATTGTTAAACGTGTAAACGGTACCACGCTTGCATTCCTTTATCCAGTGTCACATAACCACACTGCATCAACTGCGGCAAGCATAAATATAACTATAAACTGAGCGATGCCTGCATTCCTATAATCAATGTATCGCATGCTTTTCCGCATAAGAGTGTCATGCATGGGTAACTGTATAAACGGTGACAGGCCTGCCAGGTCTGGATTTCTGTATCCAGTATCATGCCTAAATTCCTGTAGCCGGTGTCACGCATGCTAGCTTGCGTTCAGTGTCATACAAATTCAAACACAAAGGTCAGTATTTTCAGTGCCATGTAGCCCGCTAATAATATGTGGTGGCAATAATTTTTGCTGCAAAGTCCTTAATTAGATAGGCACATAGAACCGTTCACAACCCCGAACTAATAGGTCCTTACTAGACGTAACAGGTGCTTTTTATACATTATAGTTTCGAGAATTTCACTACAGAATGTCTTGGTGGCTCACCCGGAGGAGATGAACGGAGCCACGTTTGACGCTCTCGCTCATCTTCTTTTGTGAAAACTCGACACCATAAGTTTTAATCTCATATGTAAGGATTCTATATCAAATATTTCGTAATTCTTAATGGAATTCATACGAATCGTTTGTATTCGGTGATGGCTTTTTAAGGTAACAAAAAAGAAATTGCACAAAACTTAATTCCATTCGGAAATATTTAAATATTGCAGTTGGAAAGTCACATATTGCTGGTTTATAGATTCCCAAAACTCTTCATTAACTTCTTGTAATTGAGAATGAATGTTTGTATTTTCTAAAAGATATTGAAAAAAATCAGTATAACTTAAATGTGTATATACTTCTCGTAATTGAGAGAATGAAATGAACCATTGATATAAGACGGATGAACAAATTGAGTTGAAGAATAAAGAAATTAATCATCCCAAAAAGCTAAGTTAATGTTAATCGAAACGCAATAATTAACGAGTAGCCGAACGATTAATCATTAAAAACAAGTGTTTCAACATCAAAATTCCATTTAAAAGAACTCTACAATCAATGAAGATATAATTTAAATGGCTTTCGACTAATTAGGTTTTCCATTTTAAAAAATTATTACAGAGAGGAAAAACACACGGAGAGGAGGGGAGTTTCGTTATAACATGGCTTTCACCTCGAAACAAAACTAAGAACTCAAAGACAAAACGCCGCTTTACTGACTTAAATAAGTGAAACTCTTTAATTAAGTATAAGACACACAATGGGTATCAAGAGAGATATACAATGGAATGTTCTCAATATTAATTACAACTGTTGACTTTTTGAATGGTCCTTCAGGAAAGAACCCATCCCATAATAATCTGTTGTGGCCTCTTTAGAGCTTTTGTTTCTCCTCCGACCCTCCATTTTCTTTGACGAAAAGAAATTTCGCAAAAACATTTTTTTCCCGAGATTCCAGAATCGATTTCGATTCTTTCGGTGTCTTTCTTGAACTAATTCGTTGTGGGACGGACGATGGTTGACTACAGGCTGTCTTTATAGCAGTAATAATAGTTGGTGATTCTGCATGACCGGATTCCTCAAGAATTATCATCAGAGGAGAGAAAACGGAGGATTCTCGCTCTTCTGTGTAGATTAAACCTGGAATATTTGTCTTTAGTATTTGCCTTCTTTATGGTGGTTTTTTTTTTGGATTGCTTATCTGAGAAAACGATGAACAAAAGATGTTTTGCTGCTGCAGATCCTCCTCTAGGCGCTTTGAGCCCTAATTGCTTTCGCGGTGCAACCGAAAACTATTGGTTTGTTCTTGGTTAGAGCCTCTGGAGTCAGGAAAAGATGTTATTTATACGTAGTCTTCTCTTCACCGAAAACGCTAATTATTGATTCTCTGCTAACGAGGTTCTATATATGTGTATGTGTGTGTAAGAGAGAGAGTTTCGATGCTTTACTCTGAAGCGATTACAGTTTGTAATCAATATCGTCACACGCATCGTATCATTTTCATCGAGTGCGTGCTTTAGTGAGAACTATGTTTGCTCTAGAGAGAGAGAGGAGGATAGAGAACAGTAATTCCATGAGAGAGGTGCAATAATGATAATGTGAAACATTGATTCGATTCCATTGTGAAATGTTACGTGAAAAGCTTATTGAACGTCCTCCCCTCACTCCCTCGCGCGTGTTAAAAATGACACATCGGAGAATGTTTGGTTGCGTTCGAATATCGACGGCTTGGGTTGCTGATATCCACGAAACAGCTCTGGAGGTCAAGATGAGGGCGCATGCCCGTGAACCTAAAGATACAAGTTTGTAAGTTTGTGGATGAGTAGGGAATCAATTTCGATTATCAATCCTATATCGTATCTCATGCTAAGGTCAACAGGGTAAAATTTTTGAATGTCCGTGGATGATTTCGGAAACTCAATGAAATCAACAGAAATATAGACCTACGTATATAATTCGACGTACATATTTTAGTACCTACACAGCCCTTCCAACATGAATGGCGTATCCGAGTTCTACACGTTATTCGGATATTTTTTCTAATTGGAAGCATGTCTCTAGGATTAACGATTCGTCAGTAAAATGCGGCAAAGAGAATTAAGTAATAATCCCGTGTAATGTTAACTTCATGAACTAAAAGAACGTTTTAGATTCCGATCTGTAGTTCATGATGCATTTTTGAAATTGGGGAATTGTCTGACCAATATAAGAAATGCAATAACGATAATCAATTATACGGGGTGGGAAAAAGTCCGTAGAAATTTTAAAAATTCATTAAAACCGGTAAAATAACCGATATAGGAAAGGGTTTGCGGGGTTAGCATCGTCACGAGAAGTTTTCTCAGACAGGAAAAAAAAATTTAAAACAAAACCGCCGATAGATAGTGCTGGTACGAGTGACTTCGGTGAAAATATGCAAGTAAGATGGTTATATAAGAACTTGCGCTCCTAATCCACAACCAATTCACCGTTGTAAAGCGTGTATGTGAACAAGGATGCTGAGTGCGAAGGATAAAGCTTTGAATGAAAAAATTTAGGTCTTTTTGTGAGAAAACGTCAAGATATCGCCCGCAAACAGTCTGTTTTTGACAATTTTTCTAGGTTTTTTAGTTGAATGTTATATCCGGATTATTTTCTCGGTTAAGCCCATCTTTTTTTTGGTTTGATATACCCACAGTGTAAGTTTTAAGCAGGGTATATTATAACGTAGGTAAAATGTATAGACGTGGGTAGACAAAATTTTAAGGATTTCACAACCCTATGTTATATCCAAGGTAAATGTTGTATCCGGGTGGTAAGTGTACTCGACTGTACATGCAGCTTTTTCAAATTTCGGAAAGAGACGGTATAAAAAGGATTTGAAAAATAAGATCATTTTAGGAGAAAGTAGCGATATTACTGCGATGGATTTCAGTTTACTTTAATACTTTCTAGTAAAATACGGCCGGGGTTTTTTTTAAATGTGAAATTTTTGATTTGAATTCGGTTTTATTTATTCGAGAGTTTATTTTTTGTTGTGAACGAATGTGAAATTTTTCATTTCCAATTCGTTACTGCGAATAAATACGAAATTTCTGATCTGAATGTTTTTTTCGAATAAATGTGAAATTTCTGATTTTAAAACTTTTCTTTTGCGAAATTTACGTATCTCTATTTATTAGGCATTACCTTTGGATGGCGTAACATTCATAGCAATAAGCACATGTCGATTGTTAGCCGTATATGTAACAGTATAGTTGTTTGTTTTTATATCAGCGTTGCCTATGAGCAATTTTTGTAACTATGATTTCTTTTACAAACATTATACCCGCTCTATCAATCGCAATTCGATCCGATAATTTCTTAGTTTTGATGATTTTTTGAATTTTTCATAAATTTTTTGTCTGTTTGGTTACAAAAGACACCATTTGATATTTTTGTAAAAATAAATTTTTGGTAAATTAAAAAATTGGCACAATTATTGGCATCTTTAGTCCACATTGACTTATCTAAGACAAAGGTATCCAGAGATGGAAACCTTACATTACAATTTCCACAGTAACACCAACGAGTCTTTGAATTAGCAAGAAGCAGGTATCAACGATGCTAAGTCTTATGCTAAGTGACGATATTATGATTCATGCCGTAATAAACAGCGATGTTTAATTGAAAAATTTACAAATCTGAACGATTTTTTTCTTTGTTGTTAATAAGTTATCCAACGACTTAAGGTGATCCATGGTAAGCAAATCTCTTGAATCCCCCGTGCTATTTGAAATTCTGAACCTCCCTGATGTAGATGATGAAACCAAAATTTACAATTATCAACACCATTCCGTGTGACAATTTGTTGACTAGAAGAGTTGGTGGATATCTGTAGCTATCGATTGTGATATAACGTTATATGTAAGGAGAATTTGAGAAGTGAATTTTTCTGTTCCTAACTATGAGCTTCCAGCTACACTCGAACAAATGATAAAATTTCAAAGTTTGCTCGCATCAGCAGTGAACTTCCAGTTGAGCTTGAAACAACAATGAAATTCTATTTGTGCTCTAACAACCAACTAAGCTTCAAACAACAATGAAATATCTTTCAGTTTTGCTTGAACTTCTCACTATATTTGAGACATAAATAAGCTTCCAAATATGCTCGAAACAACAGTGGATTTCCAACAATAATTGAAACAACAATGGACAATCACTTTCAACATATAGTCGAAAAAATAATGAACTTTCAACTGTGTTCGAAAAAAACGTTAGACTTTCGAAAATGTTCGAAACATGAATAAACTTCCAATTGTTCTTGAAGTAACAATGAGACTCTCAGCTGTGTACTCTCAGAAACAACAATGAGACTCTCAGCTATACTCTCAGAAACAACAATGAGATAGGTTCTCAGATATACTCTCTGAAACAACAATGAGATAGATTCTCAGATATACTCTCTGAAACAACAATGAGATTCTCAGCTATAGTCTCAGAAGCAATGAACTATCACTTCCAGCTATGCTCAAAAAGTAACAATGAACTTCTCACTATTCTTGAAATAACAATGAATTTCACACTATTCTTGAAATAACAATGAATTTTACAGTATTCTTGAAATAACAATGAATTTCACACTATTCTTGAAATAACAATGAATTTTACACTATTCTTGAAATAACAATGAATTTCACACTATTCTTGAAATAACAATGAATTTCACACTATTCTTGAAATAACAATGAATTTCACACTATTCTTGAAATAACAATGAAGCTTTTAGCTATCCTCTAAGTCTTGGCACAGAGAGCAAGAGGCTCACAACGGTTACATATACTAAATCACTACGCTTACAAGTGTACTCTTTCAGTTCACTCATACTCATAGTTTGAAAAATAGATGGCAGCTGTAAAAACTCATCCACAACAACAGGGATGGGTCGAAAAGAATAGGATAATGATTTTATTCAACAAGATACTTCACTTGGCACTCAATTCGCTTAACTCGAATTCGTCTGACAATACTTTCAAGAGCAGCTATCTATCACGACCTCTATCTAATCACGACTCTGAGAAATGAGCCTTATTTCATTTTCGGTATCAATTCTTTCATGTTTCAGACATCTTAAAACTTCATTCCATTGTCTGACTCTATTTACTTTGGGATTGTAGACGGCAGACACCAAACAGCGTCTCTCGGGTTGACGAGACGAGGGCATTTACGCTACTGGCAACGAACCAAATAAAAATAAAACTACGAAGAACGACGACGTCCAGTCTAATAACAGTTATTTTCTCCCACAAAAATGCTAGTTATTATCTAGTGGAGACAGAGTGGGAAGTGAACCGAAAAAAAAGAAGAAATATCAGAGCTTCAAAAAACTTACTTACGGTAGTTAAGCGTAATATGAAGCCATAACCCTCGTTTTTTACACCACTGCTACTGTATATCGCGCACCGACGCGACCGACTCGATTAAGTACAGAAATGGAAAAAGATAATGTTTAAAAAAAAAAATCTCTCCCCTAAATCTAATCTTCACCGTTTTCCCTTCAATTTTCCAAATTAGATTTACCCTTTTTTTCTTGTTCCGTAGCGCGTAAATTCATAGAGATAAACGAAGAATCGTGTCGCGATGAGATACGTTGGCTTTCATTGTAATTTCATCAACATGAGCTCCACGCGATTTGATGTTAAACTCCTTAATTGGCGTTTAATGCGCTCTCTATCTCTCCGACCTGGCATAGATGTCACATGCTTCAGATTGAAACATCGATCTAGGGAAATTGTTCGGTGCCGTAAAACTGGAATGAAGTTAATGCGTTGGAATGAACACACGTAGTGATCTGTGAACCAATTCCTCAAGAAATGATTTATAGTCAACAAAGAGTTGTTTCTTGCTCGATTTGGAATTTCCTGAGTAGGGATTGGATTTCGATGAAGGTCTGGAAAAAGTAAGAAATGATAGACGATGCAGTTTTAATTGGATTATATTTGGTTATTTTTGGCTCAAAGAGACCAATCAGGCCAAACTTCGCCAAAACAAATGACCATATAAAAATAAATCAAATTTGTTCTCTTATGTCAAGGAAATAAAAATATATACGATAAAAAAACAATGTTGCATGAAACGTAAAACAATGTCGAGGAATGAAGATGATTTATCGTAAAAAACAATGGCTTTGATGAAATTAAAAACACGAGATGCATCGAAATGATCGTTTAAAATGTCATGAAGCGAAAGATGCCCGGACCAAAAGCGATGACATTTTAATCAGCGATTTCAATTTATCTTTGAAACTACAAAAAACATTGACAATATAATTTCAGTAATCATCTTCGGAATAAAATAGAATCATCACTAAATACGGTAGTGTTGAAAGTTCAACTCTTCTTTCAGGCATCATAACTTTAGATCTATTGCCCTAACAAAAATGGAATTTCAACTGTGCTTGAAACAACAACGAAATTTGAACTATGCCCGAAACAGCAATAGGCTTTCGACCTTGCTCGTAACAGCATTGGATTTTCAACTATGCTCAAAAACAACGATAGACTTAAAACTATGTTCAAAACAAAGATTAACACTTCATATGTTCAAAACATTAACGTGATTTCAACTATGCTCGAAATAATGCAATGAGATTCCAACTATGCTCGAAATAATGCAATGAGATTCCAACTATGCTCGAAAACAAGACTCCAACCCATGCTCGAAATAACAATGCAATTTCAACTATGCTTGAAGTAAAGAAAAACTTTCTTCTATGTTCGAAAACAAAATGCACTTCATTCCATGTTCGAAAACAAAATGCACTTCATTCCATGTTCGAAAACAAAATGCACTTCATTCCATGTTCGAAATAACGATGGACTTCCAATCATGCTCGAAACAAAAAACAAACATTCACCTATGTTTTGAAACAAAGTGAGCTTTTAGCTATTGTCCGAATTTGCTATGTTTGCAAAAAATATTATTCAAGTACTTGCAGTAGAAACTCTTTGGCCAATTCAAGAGTTCGGTTGAGTTTACCCCTTTACGATCACGGACGTAGGATCCACCAATTCAATATAGGCCTGAAGGACATTTGCTCCTCACTTGGGGTCACGTTCTTGGAGCTTCCCGCATTTACCGATAGGTGGCTTCGTTCGGATGGGATCCATCTAAATAAGAGAGGGGTCTGGGAGGTTTACGATAGTCTTAGGTCAGGTTTTTTACTCCCAGACCACGTAGTCGGGAATGCGGGTTAGGTAATGATAATCACAACAGTACTGACTTGAAATTACCCACCTCTGACTTGGATGGCTTCTCGATTGACAACAAACCACCGGGCAAATTAAAATGTGTGTTAATAAAGGCCAGGAGCTTGGGTAATAAGAAAGATTTTTTAGAAACTATGATAGTTGTGGAGGGCTTGGATCTTATAGCCATTACAGAATCTTGGGCAAACGATGGGGATGAATCTTTCTTACACATCTCAGGATACGATACTTTTTTGAGAAATAGATCTGATAGGAAAGGGGGTGGAGTGTTGATATACGTGAAATCCTGTTTGAAGGCTAGAGAGTGTAACGTGCAGAGAAGTGATATTGAAACCATATGGGTTGAACTTGAGAGCAAAAGACGTCATAAGCTTATGGTTGGGGTTTGTTACAATCCACCGAATAGGGATCAAAACTACATTGCCAAAATGCATGATGAAATTTCCTACATGTGTAAGCGAAAGAGGGTTCTCATACTAGGGGATTTCAATTACCCGGGTATTGATTGGGAGAACCTTTCATCTGGAAATCAGTATGAAAGAGACTTTCTTAAGTTGGTGCCGATATTTAAGTAGGGTAGTAGAGAAGTGGTGTCTAATTATCGTCCAGTGAGTTTGACGAGCTCCCTCTCGAAAATTTTGGAAATTATCATCATATCATCAAAAGGCAGTTTGTGAAGTGGATAGACGAGAATAATGTATTGTCGGATAATCAGCATGGGTTCAGCGAGGGGAAGTCATGTGTAACTAACCTCCTTTGCTTCTATGATTACGTGACTAAGGCTTTGGGTAAGAGCAAAAATGTAGACGTTGTTTACCTTGATTTCCAGAAGGCATTTGATCTGGTCCAACATGGCAAACTCTTGTAGCGTTTACACGAGATTGGAATAGGGGGCAACTTGCTGAATTGGATAGAATCGTGGTTAAGAGATAGGTCGCAACGAGTTATGGTGAACGGGGAATTCTCTGGTTGGACAGACGTCGCAAGTGGAGTTCCTCAGGGAAGTGTCCTTGGCCCCATACTTTTTTCACTTTTTATCGACAAACTCGATCAGGGTATCGATGGAATTACTAGCAAATTCGCAGATGATGTGAAGCTAATGGGGGTAATCGGGAATGAAAGCGATAGGGAGTTGCTCCAGACCAACTTAAACCAAGATTGCAGCATGGGCAAATGAATGGGGCATGACGTTTAGCGTAGATAAGTGCATGGTCACTCATTTTGGTTCGAACAACCCACGGTTCTCTTACGAGTTGAATGGTGTCACTATTCCGGATGCAACTAGGGTCACCGATTTGGGAATTCTCATTGACGAGCGGCTTAGGTTTTCTGAACATTGTTCAGCGGTGGTCAAAAAAGCCTTATGGTGTCCTTATTGGCACACAGGGCTTGAGTTATGAAGAGAGACTTCATTTTTTGAATATGTTTACATTGGATGAACGCAGGTGTAGAGGAGATATGATCGAAGTGTTCAAAATTTTCAATGGGATGGATAGGATGGACCATGAACTTTTAGTACACCGCCAATCAACTGCTTTTACAAGGGGACACCAGTATCGATTGGTGAGGGACAATGCAAGGTTATGGTGTCGCAGGGAATTTTTCTCTAATAGGGTTGTTAATAAATGGAATAGCTTACCCCCGGAGGTAGTAAATTGTAACACAATTGACACGTTTAAAAAGAAATACGATAAACATGTTGGGGTAAATGGAGAAGCTATCCATTCTTAGAATAAGACAACCATAAGTATTCTTTATGGGCATTGTATAATATTTTATTATGTGTATATATTGTTTATAATTTGTGTTAATTGCATTTTTAATGGGGTTGCTGTATTTTTGAAACATGACATCCATATTTTTATGGGCATCTTTATATCAGCCACCTCGTTGGGCATTTTGCCTGTTGTGGCGTTGTATTTGTATTTGTATTTGTATTTGTAATATGGCGCCAAATGCTAGTGGAATGAATTCAAACAAGAGTTCTTTGTGTTTTCTTTCCCCTCCCTACACCATCGTGAAGCTTTATAGCAATTCTATCAATTTTGAAGTTGCTTTTTCTTTCCCTACTTTCTTTCTATATTCATATTAATGTTTTTTTTCAACCTATGTATAATATATATTTCTAATATATGTATGTATGAGTGAAAAGAGAACACGTAGGATGAGGATGAAAAAACAACTGGAATAAAAACTCTCTTATCTCTACCCTTTATCTATTATACCTTTTTCTATTTTTCCTTTCCTCTTTCTTTTTCTAACGTGCGGTTAGATTTGGACGGGGTTACCAGATTTATCGCCGATTTGTCAAATAACGATAATTCAAACTTGTTTCCAAACGTTTGTACGTGAAGTGGTTATAAGAAAAAAAGTGAAATGATTGATTTGAGAAGTGCAAGCTCTCTCAAACTTGCGTAACTGCTGAACATTTACGGAGAAAATTGACAACAATATTGGTGAAGACGTAAAATGCTATTTACAATATTTACATGAATTTCTTGAAATGCAAATACAATTAATACAAATACAAATACCACGCCACAACAGGCAAATTGCCCAACGAGGTGGCTGACTTAAGAACATCATGGATCCCCGAGCCATTTTTTGGATGCCCTACCTACTACTGCTACACCCCCCTCCCCCGCGGAACCCCCAACGAATCGGTACATGCGGGAATGTGCATGTACGTGTAGTGCAGTACGTGTAGTTATAAGAAACTATATAATAAGAATTAACATAAGAAATCCGAGAAAAAAGGACAATTCACGAGTTAAGTTTTATTTTCGTGATTCGATTCAGGATTGGTTAAATTCTAGTGTTGTTTGAATGAAGCCTAGTTCACCCTATTTTGACGCCAATTTATACCAGTCTTGTAGAAATCTTGCACAAAAGGTGTGTTCAAAATAGACAAGTTTGGACCTGCTCATCAGTGCTGTTATTGCTCGTAGTTATAGTACAGGGCGTTTCATCAATTCGTAAATAATTTAAAATTTCATAAAAGTTGAAAGAATTGGTGTATTTGGAAGTGTTTTGGAAAAAGTTTTTATCATGGGGGAATTTTTCAGGACACAAGAAAAAAAAAATTAGTTCAATTTTTGTAAATAGAGGCTGCTGCACCGAAGGAAATCACTGGAGATACGCAAATCAGAGTTTACGATTGTTTGCAGGATGTACGGTTAACAGGCAATTTCTGAGTTCCCTGTGCTGCTGGTGCACAAAAGGTTTTAATTGTAACATTGACATCAGTGAATAAAGTGAAGTTATTTTATCTCAGCCTTTTTGGATTGATGAAGTTGTTTTACTTCAACCACGAATCTTCACTGAAGGTTCATGAACGTTTCGGACACAGTGTGAATGGAAAAAAGACTCATGTCCAATAATTTCTGCTGGACTTTCTAACAGCGCCTTCTATCAACAAAAATTAGAACTACTTTTTTCTGTATCAAAAAAGCGCCCCTTCGTGAGAATTTCCCTTTTTTGCAAACTGCAATCAAATTACCAATTCCTTCAATTTTTTTTTGAATTCTGAAACCATTTACGAATTTATGATACACCCTGTAGTTTCCATTTTCACAGCTTGAAAGATGTCAGCGAAAAACGAGCCAAATCTCTCTCTTCACACGTATTCGGAGGAAGCATTCTTGTAATCGTTTCCGCGAAGCATGACATCATTAGTGGCTGAAATATCAAAGCGGGGATACAATACGACCGAATATAAATTTCCAGTCGACTGGGGGCAACTAACTCTCCACTGTGGATGTAACTGCATAATTTCAGGATTTATATTCCGGTTTCCCGACCAAAAAGTCGACGCGATTCCTCAAAGATCCGGCATTATGGATATACATGGTGTGTATATATGTGCGTGTATCGAAAAAGAGAGCAAAAATCAAAAGCACGTCTCTGAAAACGAATACCCAGGGCAACACATTCCCGTTTATGATCCGGAATTCGAACCTCCCAACCCACTAACTCCGGGTCCTTCCCTGTGTTCGTTGTTGGTGATGTCGTGTCAGCGTTTTATTTATTGCTTATACTGCGCCAATGAAGTCTGGCGCCCGGCCAGAAGCTTCCTCCAGATAAGAACAGGAAAAATTTTTCCGTTATCTGCCAATGCCATTATCCTGGAATTTAATGGATGCAGTTCCCGATCTCTCGTGCGCACCCTCCCTTCGGGAAATCCAAGAAGATTTTGACTGTTTTTTTTTTCTCATATCTGAAATTCAAAACGCATCTTTTTTATTCATACATATTTCTGCTGTTAAGTGGACCGAACATCCTTTCACGTTAATACGGAACCCGGATGTTTGAATTTCATGTTAGTGTGATGTATACATGAGAATGTTGAATGTTATGAATTTTATCTGAATATGGGGGGGGGGCGAACTTATGTTGAGTTTTTTTTTATCAGTGATAAAATGGCCCTTTCCCCGAGGGATAGGTTGACGTTACTGTAGTTGGCGGCTTTGGGATTCACCTGACATATCCCTATTTTAGTTTTATAAACTAAAAATGTATTGGAGAACAGACACAAGGATCTTGCTAAAATCTCTAGTAAAGCAGGCGGGCGGACTGAGATTCCATAATAGAAGACAGATAGCTGTGATTCCATAATGGAGGAGAGATATTCGCATAACGCAATACCAACGTAAAACAGTAAAATTTAGGCATCTGCCACTTTCGCTTCCAACATGGAAGACAGATGGCACTACTTCTCGAACAATAAACACGCATATTTCTGACATCACAAACGCATTATAGTCTCACACATAATAAGGAGTTCATGAGAGGGAGGTTTAAAGTTCTCTTATCCTACTTTATCGCACAGAGCTCCAATCATATCACTATACAGCAATTTACTATCGATCAAATTGGGTCGGAAAGGAAGGTGCCATGTATCGGTAGTCCCTTTAAGGTTCAGTGGGGAAAACTTGTTATCTATGTTCTTCCCCTAGGATCGAACCTGACAGCAGTATATAAAAGAGAGCTTGGATTGCCAATCATTTTTGAGCAAAGAACAGGTTTTCCGCTTTATGTGATGTCCCGAAAATCGTTAAAAGAAGGGATTGGCAATAGTGAGTGTCTCTAGTGTAGCTCCTTGAGATACCAGGTTGGTGTACACGCCAGCTTTAAGCAAAAGTGCGATGTCAGTATTATCGTTAGAACCAATCACTGTTCATAACAGCAAACCGGTTACGAGCTCAAAGATGAATCCGCCATCCTTCATAGTTGTCGCAAATAATAGCGATAATACTGGTGTCATAGTTTTGCGGCGCAATGGTCAAGACGGCGCATGGGTCATCTCTGTATTTCAAGGGTATCTAACCCATGATACACAAACAAAACCTTTCTTGGCGCACCAATTCGTAAGAAATTTCTTAAAGGAATGTTCACGAAGTGCATGTATGGTTTGGTAGTAGTAATTAAAACATTAATATCGCGACTTTGTGAGGCCAAAATAGTTGATGCCTTGAAACCAGGGGTGTGCCCCCTTTATTTTTCATTGAAGAGAATCCCAGTCACATTTTAGTCTTTTCCTAAAGACGGAAAGAAATTCCACTTGCCTTACAAACTGGTCCTAACTTCAAGCCAAGTGCTCGGTAAGAATGAGGTTGTGGTATATCACTTAAGCTGAGGCCACACACGCGTCAATCCTGGCCCAGTGGTTATTCGCAGGTATTTGTTTCCAATGTTTGCCTTCCCCTGATACAAAGAAGCACCAGCGGCATAGGTTGGCTACTCACTGGCCAGCTTGACCCGGAAGCAATACAATCTAATACACCAACGTGTGTTGTGACTGTTGACGTTCTTCGACCAATGCGTACTACCGGGAAAAAACATTATAGGGGGGAAATATTTCCTAACCGTCGCGGTGGGCTTATTATATTCCAATATTCATACCTCACATTTATACATGCGAGAAACAGCGTTAACAGAACCTGTTATAAGCTTTTCATTAAATTGGTTCTTCATTTAAAATTAGCGTAGAGAGAGAGCATGAAAATGAACAATAGGCTTTTTAGAGAGATAGATGGCCTTTTTTCAGCCCAAATTATATACACTCATGTCCATAAATTGAGGATAATGCTCCGGCAAATAAAGGTTCAGAAACAAAACAAACGTTACTTATTCATAAAGCCCATTTATTAAACAAAAGATAAAGAACAAAAACGATGGTGTATGTATGATACCATTCATAAAAACTACGATTTTTGCTCCCTGGAGCAATTGTAAAAAATCTCTCCTTTACAAAAACTTACTATTACATGGTTGGTATGATGGTTAATACATTGTATGTCTCCCATGCGATGAAATACAGTCCGGACAATGCCTAGGCATGCTGAGTATCAAATTATTGATCTGATCTTGGGGAAGATCACTCCACTCAGCAAGCAATGCTCTCCGAAGTTCCGGTACACATGTAGGAGGTGGTTGAAGGGCTGCAACTCGTCGGCCAAGCATGTCCCACGCCTGCTCTATCGGATTCAAGTCAGGTGAGAATGCTGGCCATTCCATACGGGTTATATCCTCAGATTCAAGGCATTCGTTTACGATGTTTGCTCGGTGAGGACGGGCGTTGTCATCCATAAACACAAATTCCGCGCCCAAGCCACCCTTAAACAAACGTACATGTTGTTCCAGAATGATGTCCCGATAAATTTGGGCCGGTTTGAACATGCAGATCTGTTCTGGAACCCAGTATAATTCCACCCCAAACGAGCAATGCTGCACCACCGTAACGGTGTCGTTCAATGATGTTGTCTTGGTGGTAACGGGTACCTGGCGTTCTCCATATGGAAGTCCGACGTGAATCAGACTGCAAGCTAAACCTGGACTCGTCGGAAAACATCACACAAGCCCACTGTGACGATGTCCACATTGCATGTTCTCTACTCCAGGCTAATCGCTGCCAACAGTGAGTTGCCGTGAGCGGAACACATCTGACAATCCTGCGAGCAGATAGACCAATATCTCCCAAACTTCTGTACACGGTTTGCCTTGAAACTGTGGTACCCGTGGCTGCAGATAGCTGACGAGACAAGTCGGATGTTGTGCTCCGTCTGCTTCTTTTGGAAGTTTCTGCCAAATACAGGTCTTCATTCGGCGTTGTAACTTGGGGGCGACCTGTACTGTAACGTTTACTGACATTTCCATTATCTTGAAATCGTTGCCAAAGTCTAGAGATGACACTTTGGGCAATTCCAAGTTCCTTGGGTACTTCCATCTGAGTACGCCCACATTCCAAGCGGCCGATAATTCCACCACGTAAGAAATCATCCACATGCGTCCTCTGTGTCATAACTATTCGCTTATGGCACTCAGCGCCTTACGGAACTCTTGTGAACAATTTCACTTCTTTGCCACCATTCCTTATTACACTCTCGCCATTGTGACGTACTATCGGCATCATCTGGTGGCTTCCTGAAATTTGCATATCATTCTTGCAGATGTTTGTGATAATTCTACAGGTGAAATTTTTACTTTAGATTTAGATTTCCGTGTGGTTCTGAATTAGCCTTAATTTATGGACATGAGTGTATATACATAAATCAAGGAAACATTTAATTTTCTGGATATTATGCTGAGGTGAACTCGGAAAGAAAAGTCATCTTGTCTTCGCCGGGACTCTCGAACCCAGGCCCTCTTGCATACCGGGCAAGCAAGAGGTATGCAAGAGGGTCTGGGTTCGAGTCCCGGCGGAGACAAGACAAGATGACTTTTCATTCCGAGTTCACCTCAGCATAATATCCAGAAAATAAAATGTTTCCTTAATAGGCTTTTTGTTATCATACCGGTATAAATTTTATGCTCCCCAATGTTTTCATGTTTGCAGCGGAATTTCAGAATTTTTTTTTTGTACCGAATGTAAACACAGCTTAGTTGAAATTGAAACTGAAGTGGGTAAGAGATATTTTGCTGCAGACAACCCATTACAATGTGCAATATTTTCTTTTGCTTTTTGTAGATGGCAACAGGAGTTTTAGTGTGACAATAACATGCTCTAATATTAATAATACATGATGCAAAAAAGCTTTACGCTGGGGCTGATGCTGCCACTATGATATAAAAACAAAACTACGTAATCATTGGTTGTAATCAGTGAAATTGATTGCTGGTTTTAAACCGGTTTGTAGCAAGAAAATGAACAATATGTGGGGTAACGCCATATATATTTTGTTTTTATATTCTGGTGTAAATATCATGCACCAAAATACCGGTTAATATGTTTTTGATGCTCACAAGAACTGATTTTTCGGCAAACGCAAAAATACAGCAACAAGTATTTTGGCACGTAAAATTTACACCAGTATTCCGCACAAAATATCATTTAGTATATGACATTGTGACCTGTTTGATTTCATACTGCATACCGGTTTTGAACAAAAACCAATTTCACTTAAAATATTATAACAGATAGTTTTGTTTTTATCTGATAGGTGGCGACGGTGTTCATAGACGAGAATTTACCGGCTTTTGTAGTAGTTGTACATCCGCAGCTTAGTGAAAAATTTGATGAGTGGCAAATTTAAGAATTCGGTGAACTGTTTCGCGGACCGGCAGGAAAAAGTGGTGGAAGAACTCTGCCTTAGACGATTCCGTACTGACTTTCAATACATTTTCAACGTCACAGTTTGATTCTTTAAACAAACCACGAGCACTTACTGTACACGCAAACACATATGCCTAAGATAGAAATAAATAAGAATTTTCTTCTGAAATTTAAAATGCGTTTCTATTCAAGAATAAGAGAGGGATTTTTTTGTCCTTAGGCGAAATTCCGAATTCCCTTTTATTTGCTCTCCAAAAGTCCACCGTATGTGAGAAAACTCGCTTTTATATATATTATCTTTCTTCAAACACAAATAACAGGTACCATATTCAAGGGAAAAGTAAACGCGAGTGTCATACATATGAACTCTTAATACGTTTTCATTCTGCCCGCAGGAGTAGTTGGATTCTTATATTTCTTATTCTCAGGATTCTCGCGTTGTTGACTAACGTCTTATAAGAACGTTAACTTTTATCACAAAATAAACCTTCATATACTTTTCATTAAGGTGAGGCATCATATTAATTCGCATTGCTGGAAATATTGTTGATATTGGACATTTTAAGTAGAATCGAGAACCAAACGTTTACTTATTGGCTAGTATAAGGGGTCATCGGGCCCTACGGTTCAAATTAAGACTTTGTTATGATGACTGCGAAACTGCAAGTCATGCGGTATAAGGAACTCGGGTGGTATACAGAGGGAATTCAGAACCATGAGACCTAAATGGAATTTATATTGGCGTAATAAGGGGTAGCCAACAGGCCTGAGTTACACAGTAACTCAAATGTTTGGGAGATTTTCATTTATTCTGAAGTTATTTCTTTCATTAAATACTAATTTACATTGGCTCTTGAATAGTGTCTTTTAAAATATAATTTTTTTTTGTCAATTATTGCATAAATTTTAAAATCACTTACTAAATCTGAAATTGTCTCTTATTATGTCTGCATTTTTTCAAAAATTCTGAAATTATGTTTTTCACAAATTTTGAAACGATTGCTTTTATCAAATCTGAAATGAATGCTTGAATATGTGTGTGTGTGTGAAATGGGAAATGAAAATACCTTTCATGTTCTTCAGTAAATTGAAAAAAAAAAAATTTCACTACGTCTGAAATAATTTCTTTCATTAAATTCGAAATTATTTTTGTCACTAATTTTCGAAATTTTTTTTTCATCCACTTTGAAAACACATTTTTTAATAACTATGAATTTTCACTAATTTTGAAATTATTTTTTTTCACCGTGAAAAAATTTTCAATAATTCTAAAATTAATTCTTACATCAAGTACGTATTTTCTCTCACTGATTCTAAAATAATTTCTTACACTAATTCCGAAATTGTTTTCTTCACTAAATTCTGAAACTAATTTATTCAAAAATTCCTAAATTAATTTTTTTATTAATTCTGCTATTATTTATTTCACTGATTTTCAAATCACTTGATTTTTCATTGATTATTTATTAACTTACTTCTCTCACCTTTTCTGACATTTTGATAATTTTTGTCTTTAAGTTTTTTGTTTTCTTCTAAATTTCTGTAATTTCTTTAGCCTCTTAATAAAATGTACGAAATTAGGAAGCTCAACACATTTGAAGATTCTAGGCTTTCAAAATCATCAATAATTTGTAACATATCCACAGTGTTACTGATGAAACTTGAAAGCATTGCACAATTCTAAATACCGTAGTATAGCTACTTTTAAGTAGCCACTAATTTATAAGGGCCTAAAGCCCCTATAGATTTTTTTTTAATTTCAATATCAAGTACAATATACACTGCTCAAAACAATTAGGGGAGCACATGGTTTCAACAAAATTACGCAAAGATGTATACCGATAAGTAACATAAAATGAATCATCCATAATTTAAAGCCTAGCAGGAAACTTCATATGCAAATCAAAGTTCATGACGTCAAAAACCAGAAAAAGGAGATAAGGGCAGAAATCGGGATGTTGCATAAACGTCTGTTTTACTGCCGTAACTGTGAAATTCGATTGCGCAGTATTTTTTTTTTTTTGAGACAAGGTGACTTGAGGATGTCGCAACAACGTGATTTACCGGAATCCATGGCATGGCGTGTTATAGGCAGACTGGAATCCGGGCAAACACAACGTAATGTCGCGGACGCTGTTGGAGTCGCCAGAAGTGTTGTTGCAAGGCTGTGGAATCGATTCAAAGAAACAGGAAATGTTAGACGTCGACCAGGGCAAGGTCGGCCACGCGCCACTACAGCAACTGATGACCGGTATATACGGTTAACAGCCCATCGAAACAGAACAGAGAATGCTACGCAGCTGCAAAGACGGTTGCTCTTGGCAACAGGACGAAGGGTGTCCAGCCAAACAGTACGTAATCGGCTTCATGAGGGAGGGCTCTATGCACGTAGGCCAATGGTCTGCATTCCGTTGACCCCACGCCACCGTGCGGCCCGAAGAAGATGGGCTGCTGAACATCGAGATTGGGAGCAACATGATTGGAGCCAAGTGCTGTTTACAGACGAGTCCCGATTCAGTCTGGAGTGTGACACCCGACGTGTTCCGGTATGGAGGGACAGGGCCACTCGAAATAACCCCGCATTCGTTCGTGAAAGGTCACAATACAGACGAGCTGGTTGGATGGTATGGGGTGTAATCAGCATAGGCGGACGTACGGACCTGCATATCATTCGGAATGGCACTTTGACGGCCCGAAGGTATGCAGACGAGATACTGCGACCTCATGTCATCCCTTACGCTGGAGCCATTGGAGATTCCTTTGTTTTCCAGGATGATAATGCCGGACCGTATAGAGCTCGTCTGGTGGAGAACATGCTTACGACGCGACCAAGGCCGCCTGTTACTGTCCGAGACTTGCAGATTGCACTTCTTGAGGAGTGGAACAGTATTCCCCAAAGTCTGATCGATAACCTCATCGTATCCATGGCAAACAGGTGTGCAGCAGTCTTAGCTGTTCGAGGAGACCACACGCCCTATTAAAACTCATGCATCATGTCTAAACAGTACTTTTTTTTATCGTTTACATGTAACCAAATTGTTGCTTTAAATCATCTTTTCATGTTTTTTCCATATTTTCGAAGAATTAAAGCTTGATTCCAAATTTTTGTACGTCTTTTTTCTGTATTGCGCATTGATACGCGTGTACTATCCATTGTATGCCAATACGTGGCTGTCTCGCACGGTTTTCTTCACTTTTTTGCTTGCTCCCCTAATTGTTTTGAGCAGTGTATATATTTTCAAACACTTGGCAGCATACGGAAAATATTTCTGGAGTCTACAAGTGGCCCTCGAGCGAGGCGTTATTATTTATTGTTCATTGAAGACTCCTAGGCTAGTCAGCCTGCGAGAATATACCAGGTTTCATGAAAGTCGATGGGCTTTAAAATCTGTCGTTAAAAGGAATAAACTTTTTTTATGCATTTAATGTTGGATACACTAACTATGAAAAAAATAAATGAAAAACATAATAGAGTAATGGGTGTGAAACGCACGGGAGATTGCCACGTATGGGTGAAAGAAGAGATCAAACATAGATCTCGAGGCTGTTGAGAATATGTTAGGCATGAGAGTAGTATAGGGAATGCTATACTGAAGTTGAAAATACAGGGTTGTCCAGAAGTCTTGGCCTGTTTTGAAAAAATAAAAATAAAAAGTAAGCTTTTGAAGATAGAGACAAACAGCGGAAAGAGTTTGAAAGAGAAAGTTTGTGTTTTTTTTTTCCTTCACTTACTGCAAAATTTCTACACGATTACTAACACACATGCACACGCACACATACACCCGTTCAGCGGAAATAAAATCAAATTATACAAAAAACAAAGTTTTTTCTTTTGCTTCCATTCTTTGTAATACCCATGTTACAAAGTACATGACAACAAATTCTATATAGGCTTGACATCCTCCAGGACAATAAAAGTGCACACAAGAAGTACTTTTGTACTAAGTAACAGAAAAACTTTGAAACCTCTTTCAAATTCTTTAAATCGTTCATCTCTATATTCAAGAGCTTTTTTATTTTATTTTTTTCAAAACAGCTCAAGACTTCTGGATCACCCTGTATTTTTGTCGTTGGATGATGCTGCTAAAATTGGAAATATGCCCCGTCATCCATACACGATGAATATTAAGCAATTATCAAGCGCAAGTGTGATCGATAATTACTCAAAATTCGCTCGGGATATGACCTTTTACGAATGATTCAGTACCGAACAACAAAAATGTCTTTGACGTCCTTCGACGTATTTTGATTTGGTATGTCTTCTGGGATATCTCTTTGCCAGTTACTTCGTGACTGAGAAAGTTTCTGTCATAGAATGCTTCTTTAACGTCAAATAACGACTTATATTTCAAGTCCAATATTCCTATCTTTGGTCCAATCAATTTATTGAAAGCATTTGAGACACATAAGATCATAATCGCTCAATACCATATCGATATGCCCATATAATTCTTTTGAAATCGTACCCAAGGTCTTCCAAACCGGATAAGAAAAATGGAGGAGCGAAAGACAAGCAGCGATTACGCAAGGGCCGTGCAGTAGCTCCATCTCTAATCACCGCAGACATTTGTCGGCGCGGCCGTCAATGCGTTGTCGACTTGGTAAGTGCCAATCGTTTCCAAAGTGAGTGGTACGCCACGAGCAAAAAAAAAGCTAAAAGTAAGAAGACAGAGTGTCAGGCCAATGAGCAAGTAGTATATAAGGTGGGATCGTCGATCAAGAAGTTAATCATGCATCGGGCAGGTTGCCGATCAGAGGGTGTGTACCAATGTCATTCCTCTCATCTTCGTTGTGTCGACCGGCTATCGACGACCGATTTTCGAAGACCCCATGCGATCAAGAATGTTTTCTTTATATATATATTCCTCCGTTTCTCCTACGGTTTCTTTCCTTTTAGTTTCTGCTCGACATCGTCTTTTATTTTCCGACTTAACGACACGACGACGAGTCCCTGTTCCTGGATCGGTGTCGGTATTGATCGGCTTCTCGAAATGTTTTCCTTTATTCTTCAATCCTTTTTTTCTATTCCTCCCTGGTCTTTATTCTGTCTGAGAAAATGTCTTTCGCTTTCGGATCTCGTTTACTTTGTCTTTAATACTCTTTTTGAATCCTTTTTCCACATTTTCTTTTCTTTTTTTTATATTTTTCTTCATCTTAAGAAGCTTATAATGGGACCATTTTGTACGATCAGAGACAAACTAAGAACAGAGAGATAAGGAGAAAGTGATGTTCTCGAAGACGTTATTATTTTGTTTGCAGTTTGGCAATACATATAAATGCTTTTGAAAAAATCCCAGAAAGAGCTATTTTATACATTTCTTTGAAGATACAAATTTGAAATGTGTTTTCTGATATGAGACGTCAATATATTTATCGTTATTGATTCTTCAGATGAAATATTTTGCGTGATGATATTTCTCGAGATATCCGATACGCAATCTTGAGTATTGAAAAGTTGTTTCATCGAATGAGTTGAATGCATATTGATTTTTTAATATCGGCAGAATATGATACCTGCATGATGATAACGGTATATCGACAGATATTGCTTTTGAATTTCTATTTTTTCCTATTCGAAGAAAATGAAACGATTTACGATCTCTTTTCCACTCATCAAAAAGCATGGGATTATCAAATATGTTTCGGTAACTTTTGGTTCATTTGTATCGCTGTTAAAGTAAATTTGTATTGATCATTTTTTCCCAGTTTTAAAGATTCCTCGTTCTTGTGAGAGGATGTCGTCTCACGGAATTGAAAATATCGATGGGGTTTCTCCAAATATTTTCAATAAATAATATTAGGGTAGCACAATTTAGAATAAAACTCGATTATCTTGAAGTATACTCTTGAAAATTTGTGAAATTATCAGGAAAATACATTTGGTGCGAGTGATGCGGGACATTTATCTAGTATCGGATAATCAACATAGTAATACAAAAGTTTGTAAACAACGTGTATGATTACGGGACTAAGGCTTTAATCAAAGGTAAAGGGTCACGTCATTTACTTAGACTTCCAAAAGCCTTCGATGGATTCCAACACGATGAACCCCCGAAACGATTGCATGAAACGGGAATTCAGAGGAAATGCTTAAAATCGGTTACATTCGTAGTTCAGTGATAGGTAGGTCTGTTGTGTTGAGGAGAAAGATCCCCCGAACCAAATAAATGTCAAAAACAGTCTCTCAAGGGAGTAGGTCCTTTCGTTTTCCGGCTATTTTATATTAACTTGATCAGTGTCTTTGTAAGATAAGATTATTAGATGCCATAAATTTTCGATAACATTGTTCTGAACCTTTTCTATTAAGGTTCAGGACATCCCATCGCAATTAAGAGATGGTATTTTTTCGACCCGAAATATACTCAGAAATTGAATTTTCTGGATTTTATGCCGAAACTAATATTTGGTAAGAAAAGTGATTTGTTTTCTCCGCACTTGACCGGTATGCAAGGTGACCCGAGTTCGATTCCTGGAGGACACAAATCACTTTTCTTTCCGAATATTAGTTTCGGCATAACATCCAGAAAATTCAATTTCTCAACCCATCGCAAATTTATAATTATTGGGGGGGATTAAGAAAGTTTCGAGTATTAAATTTTTTTCATCTATCAGTCATGTATTTGGGATACAACGAGGAATTTCTTAAAGCATTTTTTCTTCTTGTTTAAGTGCCCCCGCCCCCGCTTCTCATTAGATTCAGTTCGAACAGCATCTAACTGTGATTCTACGCTATCAATCTTATCATTAGGAATACTACAGATTTCTCTTTTTATATTTGCATATATTGCTTTCAGTTACAGTCGAATCCCGTTATAACGAACACGAAGAGACCGGAAGAATCACTTCGTTATAACGAAATTTCGTTATAAAGGGATTCCAAATTACCTAGTATGGTTCCTATGTAAACTTACTTGGGGGATTAGGAACGTGTTCGTCAAAACGAGGTTTTCGCTTATAACGGTATTTGTTATAACGGGATTCGACTGTAATTAAAAACTTTTTTACGTTAATCTCTAAAAATTATATTCTTTTACGAGAAGATATTTCAACAATTTTGAAATTTTCTCAAGGTCCCGTTGAACCAATTATTATTATCATTATTTTTTTAAAAATTCCAGCTTGGAAATACTTTTTTTTATTGATGAACTTACGATGTGATCGCATTTTACGTTTTCGTAGTTCCAATTTTATTTAAAACATAATATGAAATAATGATGATAATAACGATAATTATCGATAGTTATCGATAATAATAATAACTAAACAGATGTTGATGCAGAGTAAACACTTTTCGCATCGTCGGACACACTCGAAAAAATATATATTTCTAATTATTAATTTATTTTTTCAATGTTTAGTCACGTAGAAGAATTGTATTGCCGTACGTTTTTATGCATTTCTGCATTAAAATTCAGAATTCAAGGAGTGAGATATGAATTCATTGCTTAAATGAATTTCTATATTTATCCATGTTTCTGGAACTTCAATAGACGAAATAGTAGTGTTTTCATCATTTCCGATTTTTCATCATCAGGCTGAAAAGTCTGTTCAGTTCATTATAAGTCTACCTTATAAGTGTAATGCATTAAAAGTGCAAGAAAATTGCTATATAAATGCACACACATTGCGATAATCAAATTAATCATTTCTACCACTAAATCAAGGAAGAAATAACTTTTCTACAAAGTAATTCGATATTTCACGTTAACTATTTGGGAGAAGAAAACCTTGTGCTAATACGACCGAGGTCTGGAAGAATGGATAGGAATGCATTAATTTAGTAGCTTCTGCTAATTATAAGGTGATCTTAAATGATTCATTTACTGATCAGTGAAGCATCTGAGATAGGCATTTAATGATTTCGATCTGGGACGTCTCACGTTTTTTTTTTTTGTTTTAAACAGAAATTAGGTAAATTAATGAACCGTAAAATGTGACGGTAATTTTCGAATAGTGAAAGCGTGATTCAACCTCTAGCAATAAAAGACATTTTTCCCCCAATTAAAAATTCAAGTAATTAATGATAGGTTAATTACGTGTTTTAGAACGTATACGTTTATGAAATAACTGTTTTACAAAATATATCACACATCCTAAAACCCTTAATTATTTCGAACAAACTTTAAGAAACAATTTTCATTCCATAGAAGTGTTGATAATATAATTATTACTCAAAATTCCTATGCAAAATAAAAGTCTTAACAGGCATAAATTTCAAAGATGATAATTGGAAAATATTCAAAATGGTTATCATTCACTTTAGCATATTTCGAACTAACATGCTAATGCGCAGTATAATTACTTAAGAGATGAATACGTCTATTATGTAAAAATATGAGTAAAGTTGGAAAATGAAAAGTATTTACCATAATACCAACGGTTTCACAATTTTAAGATGAATTCAATTTTTCATCAAGGAACATCATATATATATATTTCATTTTCAACACGTCAGTAATTTGTCGTAGTATTGATTGTAGTCACTGAACTGAGCATAATAGCATAATGCCGATCTACCGCCATGGGTTATCCCCTTTCGAAGTGCCGGAAGTGGGTGTGTGTACACTGCAGTCTGCTTGTTTATACAGTATTGCGTGTGATGTAAGTGCTGCCACCTATATTTCAAATTTTGAGTTTTTCAATGCTCGAATATTCGTAGCATTATGGGTCTGTTCCTCTCTGCAAAGAGACTTCTTAATGGAACAGTGACTACTACAGAATGTGTACAGAAAGTTCCACATTTAATGAAATATTAAAATCCACCATCCATTTATACATAGTGTAAGCAATCCACCATTCTTCTGCCCCAGCCGCAAATAAGTCTCCTGCTACGCAATAATGTCCAAATGTTTCAAATTTGCAAGTAAACCCCATATTGAACAAAGTAAGACCTAAAGCACTTTCTTGAAGCAACTCTTGGACCCAATTTCGCTCTTATGATATTGACTCACTCAAAGTTCTCAACAGAACACGCTGCAATTAACCGTGACTCTAAGCAATTTAGAAAGTCACGATATCACAATTCCATTCAACCATTTCATTATAAAACGTGGTTATCAATTGTTTTTCTCATGATTATTCTGACGAAATTCCTTTCGACTTAGAAATGTAGTTCTATGTAAATTCTTCTTATTGAGTAAAAGATATTCAATATAGATCTTCCAGATAATTCCCTGACCAGACAATATTTTAATGCAATTATACTTTCCTTATAGCAGTATTTGGCAACTGGTATATTTGATATATATTTGGCACTTCTACATTCATAGGAGTTCTCCGAAGAAACCGTATTTAATAGCAAAGATGAATAGTTTTAGTTAGAATGATTTCGGTAGAAATTAGAAGGTTTCCTCTAACTATTGTAAAGACAGGGAACACCTATCATGTAGGAATTCCCTAGAACACGAGGATATTACTTATAAAGGGTTCCTTAGAAAATTAATAATGTCGCAAGGCCAAAAAGATCGAAAAACGCTATTCCCTAATAATGCGACCTATTTCCGTGATGTCGTTTTCTTAATGAAAGTTTAGGTAGCGTCGATGATTCCGTACGCAGGAAGAAAACACCAAGAAACCACATGCAATAAATGATTAAAACGACAATATGTTGCTTCATCCTGGACACTCGAAAACGAAATGAAAGAAAAAATTAAATTCCATTGATAAATATGTCTCGAAAATACCTCTCTCTTCCGATATCATTTCCACAGTTATAAATAGCTCCTCATTTCTGTACGAAAAATTTCATCAGGTCGTCACCATTCGCCTGCTTTCCACGGATCACATTCCAGATCAGAAAAATACTTTTGGCGCACACTCTCTTCCCCATCAACCTCGTAACATACATGTATATATATATAGAAGGAGCAATGAAAAACACATTGGCCAACGTTCCTAAAAACGTAACCTAGCACAAATCCTTCGTATAAATCAAGTATATAACCGCAGCGAATTGCTTTCCGTATCGATCTTCAAGAAGTAATAACAGAACCAAGAGAAAAGAACAAAAAAATAGATCCATAAATATATATAAATCAAAGAAAAATGCAATAGTCGATTGAAGAAACGATCTTGGAGAAACTATGGAAGGGGAGGGGATGGGAAATATATTACCGTGAGCTGCGCATTAAGGAAATGATTATTGCACAGTACAACCAACGTCCCTCTTACTTTATACGATCTTTTTCAAACGTATCCCCAAAGTTTTATCTACTTCAGGCTTTTGGTGCGTTGAGAAGATTAGCAGACGTAGCCCTTCCCGAGCAAGAAGAGGCAAAAATGTACGCGCCGCATGAATCTCTTCTCTCTCAAGGTTCCACTTTGACCTATTTTTCGTGAATCCAGTATGATCTTACCCGGCAATGTAATGCAGTGGCAGGATAATGCAGTTCCCATTGGCGAAGTCAGGTGCCTTCGACGCATGGCCCGTTGGCCAAATACGACTCTTAGGATTTTTCAGCCTGACCGTCTGACCATTTTTAACAAACAACTGAGAACATTGAAGGACGATTGGATGGAAAAAATAATTTGATGAGGTCCGCATTTCACTACTACCAACGCTGTGTAAACGATACATTACCAGAGCCGTCTAAACAATCTGGTCGGAGATCTTTTGGGGCTCTCCGATTCCATTATCTTTAAAAGGAATCTTTAAAAAGACATAAATAATTACACTATTTACAGAAATACCTGAAAATCCCTGTTTAATGAAGAAAAAGAAAAAAGAAACGAATGAACACAGATATCAAGTGTGGAAAACACATAAATCACTATTCCGAAAAAGTTTTAGTTACAGTGCTCCAATTATATTGAATCTATATCGGGCAACTAATCATACTAACATTAGGTTAAATTATAATATTTTTATTTTTGCACAGGTGGAGACATGTGCAGAATGCAGACCCGTTGAAAGAAGACGGAGGCAGGTGGAGCATTGTGTAGACACAGATCCGTTTGGAAGAAAAGTGGAGCCATATACATACAGCAAACCAGTTTGGAACAATGAATGAATGAACGCCACAACTTTGCCACTGGACTTATCCCGTTGCCGAGATCTCTTCCAGCCCAGCTTCGTGGCAGAGTCTGAAACACTTTATTTTGTGTCAAAAAAGAAAAAACCCACAAAATTGTTGCAACATATTTTCCCCGAACGATTGGGTACTGTCGCGATTAACAAATTTTGTGGTGGTTACAGACGAGATGGGATCGGGAGTTGGAGAAAAGTTTCGGGTTTCGTTAAGACGGAGAATATGTACGCATATTAGGATGGAAGTATATTTTAAGAGCAATTGGAGGCCCCCCTCCCACTATTTAATCTCATCTGTTATCTTACACTTTTCATATTATATACACTAGATACAAAAAAAGAGAAATGAGAATCTTATTGTGAAATATCAAATATCCATCGGACGAGTCATGTCTCGCTTAACACCTTGTTGGTGATGATAACTTCCGGACTAGAAGCCAACATCAGTTTTATTGGGTTGGGTTCACTCGCTCCGGTGGATTTAATGAAAATATACAAAATAGAAATATTGTGTGTGGGAGAATATATACAATTAGGGATCACCCGTGCCATCTCGCTTAGCACCTTATTCGGTAAGCAACATGAATACGACAATATGAGTGCGCACGTGTGTTGGTGACATGAAATGCATGAAGAACTTGAATAGAGGAAAGAGAAATACACATATACACACATTTATATACATGTATATAACTGCAAGGTCGAGTCTGGCTCTAAACTTATTTTGGTGAGCAATGCGGGATTAGTTTAAATGGGTAATTGTCTGGAGAGAGCTTTAGCTAAGGAACAAGAAAAGAGGAACAATTTGGAACAAGAAAAGTGAAGTGCTCCCAATGTTTGAGAGAAGACAAGTGGAGCCATTCGGAAACTGCTGACCCGTTGAAAGAACACAGGTGTAGTATTGTGCAGAAAACAGACCCGTTGAAAGAAGACAGGTGGAGCATTGTGCAGAGAGAGACAACAGACCGTTCTGAAGAAGACAAGTGGAGCCATGCACATTATTCATCTCAGTTTGGAAGAATAAAAAGTGGAGCGGTATATACTGTATACAACGTGCCATCAGCCGATTAAAACGTAGGTACATGTATTAACATCATTTCATACAGCTTCTAGACTTTCCACGAAGTTTACAACAAGACTCCTTATTTTGAATGCGAGTTCGAAAACTTTTAATAAAAGAGTGTATTCTCGCCATTCTCAATTCTCACCTCAGCTTTGCTTTCGATGTTTTGAAAACAATATACAAATACAAATACAACGCCACAACAGGCAAATTGCCCAACGAGGTGGCTGACTTAACATCATGGATCCCCGAGCCATTTTTTGGAGGCCCTACCTACTACTACTACACCACACATGCACCCCGCCCACACCCCCCTCGCGGAACCCCCCAACGAATCGGTACATGCGGGAATGTGCGTGTAGTGAAACCTGACGTGAAGTTTTTTTGTTTCTCTGTAATGCTTGATATGTGTAGTGCTGCCATCTGCCACAAGTTTTTTTTTTTCTAACTATGAGTGAAGTGTTATGATTGAATGATTTATCGTTGTAGGACTGTTGCTCTCTGTGGCGAGACTTTTTAACGGGGAGATCGGCTCGCATTTGCGCCTTGAAGTTGGGAACCACAAAAAACCAACTTCAGCCGACCACCACTGTGGGGTTCGAACCCGGATCCTTGCATCGCGAGTCCGTCACTATAACCACTCGACCACCACAGCGGCAGCATTCATAAAAATTTAGTTTAAAATTTTTCGAGTTTGTTTCCTGGTAAAATCAGTATTATTCCCGCGATAAATTATAAGCTCATTATTCTGTCATGCATCGGTGGCAAACTGGTGTACAAATACGTGTTTCTTGTTGATGTTGTCTTCGTTCCAGGAGGAGTGAGAAGGAAAGGTATGCAGTAGTCGAAACGCCCCGAATCGATATTTCTCTTATGCCCTAGTTTTTCGTTTCCCGAACTCCGAAATTTCCGAGTTTTCTCTTTTTTCATCTTTTTTCCCCCTCTTCTTTCATTCTTTTGTTTCTCGATGCGTTTTTTCTCGTGTCTTCTCCCCTCCTCTTACTCCTTCATGATCTTTCAATAAAACTCATGACTTTATTGGTGACGGTTGAGGCGGAATGTAATTCAATAGCGTATCGATCGCATGCATGTCGCGTAGAAAAACACACACGTGGCCCCGGGAACAACCATTTTATTTGTTTTGTCCCCCCTGCGCTTACGGGTGATATTACCTTTATTATTACTTCTCTCTACTTCATTTTCTTCGTAGATGTAAAGAAAGAGGTAGATTGGGAGAGAGAGAGAGGAGGCACCAATGATACTGCAGCACAAAGTTTCAAATAAACAATTCCAGAGCCCTAATGTACGATCCATTTGCGATCGGAATCGAATGTAGCTCAACCAGAACTGAAAATGAAATAAATGAACATCGTTATCGTTATTTTCTAGCCTGTAGATAGAAAACAAATTGCAATTAGAGGAGGGGGGATCAAGTATCAGAACTTGAATGATCTTATTTCAATGGAAGCATTTATATACTTTTATTTTATAAATCTTTACTAGGTAGAAAAACTGAACAGACGTTTCTTTATTCAATTTAAATTTGTATTTTATGAACCATTTCATGTCGAAAAAGATCATCTGAGAAGATGGATGGTGTTGGAGGAAGATGCAAGTTATAAAAACATATATTAATCGCCTGAACGTAATAACAATGAAGTCGTAAAATCTTCAATATTAGAGATAATAAAAAATATATTTATCCGAAAAAGCCCGAACGATTATCTAACTTTAATGTGCGGTTATTATACCCCGCAATGAAATTAAATCATATGCACCGCGCTGACGCTCACCTCAATTCCGCCATCATTACAGCAAACACACGCTTCAGTATGACCAAGATCGTAGCAAATGCTGTAAACCTAAATTTAGCAACCATTGCAGCGATTGTGCACTTTTATTCAGCAATCATCGCAGCAAAAACACGATCAATTTCGTTATCCTTGTAGTAAACGCTGCTCCAATCTAGCCATTATCCCATTACACTCGTTCTCTATATCAACCGTCACAGCATTGATACAGGCCCGAATTCCGCAACAAACACTTGCTTAAATTTAGTCATCAGAGCAGGAAACTCATGCTTCAGTATGACCATTATCGCAGAAGATGATCGTCTAAATTTATCGATCCTCGCAGTGATTATGCACTTCAATGCACTCATTGTCACTGCACACACACACATTTCAAGTTAGCAAGCATCACCGCAGAAAACTCGCGCTTCAATTTGACCATCATCGCACCACACCCATGCTTTCACCATCACATCAAACGAAGCCTAAATCTACCAAACATCATAGCAATTATGCATTGCAATTTTTCCATCGTCACAACGAACTCATGCTTCAGTATAGCCGTCATCGTAACAAACGAGGATCTAATTTAGCTATCATTGCAGCAAATATGAACTATATTTGGTCATCATCACAGTAACATTATGTATACATTTAAAAATAACGTAGAGCGAATGTCCACTCAATATGATCATCATATTAAATATGCAATCAATAAGGTCATAATCGTAGCAAGTAAAACGAATTAATTTGACTAACATCGCAGCAAATCCATGCTTCAGTTTATTTCAATTATCGCAGCATATACATCAAATAATTTATTTCTATAATTTCGGGTTACATAACTTATCTATGAACTGCGATCCTTATACAAGAGTCCTCTTTTGGTGCTAGGGACCTATCAAGTCCTGATGCAATGACGTTAACAGCTAATTTTTACGACTGGGCAACAAACATGTCCGTCCAAGTAGAGTTCTGAACCCGAACTTTTTTACATTAGAGGCTTCTGTCCTGACCAATAGGATGCCAAGCTGCTTCAGACCATATCAGCCATAAGAGTTTTTAGTCATCAATCAACTCAAATATTTTGTAATCATTGCAAGAATTGGTGCTAGGCTTGCACCAATTCTTCTGATTAAAGAATATACTTATAAACGTTCTGATCCTTGTATTTATTCCGTCAAGAGTTTTTAACTCTTTCAGACCCTGTTGCCACAAATGTTGAATTTTCTTCCTGTAGGATTTTTTCCTTTTGACCTTAGGGAGCTAAGCCCCGACTTGAATGATTGCGTAAGTTTGGAGTTAGAAATATGGTCAATGCGAACTTTTGGGGCTTGCACTTACGTACATGAGTGGCTTGATGTACACTATTGTTTTATGATTGGTCAGTTGATCCTATGGCTGGCAGCTAATTGAAAACAGTTCTTGTGCTGGGAGAAGCTGAAAACTTTTAATCCAGTTAGTCAACAACTAATTCAAAATTAATAACTTGTAAAATAAGTGCACATTTTTTGTGGGCTCCATTTGGCTCGGTGGCCCTAGGGGAATTACGGAATTTTTCCCTTGAGAAAGTGCATTCGGGAAAAGTGCATGGTTCATTACATAAAATTTTGCAGTAAACTTTTTGAAAAAAATTGCATACGAAGATCAATTTACCCTGCATGATTTGGCTGAAAAAAATTTTGAACGAAAAGAATTATTTCACGCAAAAAAAAAAAGTGAAAATTTGAAAACATAATGATTTGCTGAAATTGATGTTTCTAATGCATTTGGGTATCAAAAATGCAAAACAAAAACAACTTGAAAATTCGAATAAATGATTGTTCGGGTATGAAAGGGTTAATTTAACGGGTAACTAAAATTCACAATGTCATATATTATTGTTCAATGCCAATTATATTCATCAAATGTCTACCTTAGTGGTGGAAATAATTTGGTTGATCAAATACACATTTTGCGTCACAAATTCTAGAGGTTCTTTTCAATTTTTTCTCTCGTTTTCTTTCAGGCCATACACATTTTTTTTGTTTTTACTAATTTATCTCAGAGAAAAATAAACTTTCACGCATTAAACGATAGCGACGACCACAAATTTTAACAAGTATAACATGTAGTTTGATGATGATCCCGCGTTGGAAACTAACAAGTATATCCGAAACAAGAAAGAAAGAGATTAACGTATAAAAATTAAGTCTAGACCGTAAAGAAAAATGTTTTCTTTCTCAGAAAACTACAAGATTGTAAATTAATAGTTCTAGTCAATGTGTGTGTGTGTGGGGAGGGGGGGGGGGAACCACTCGTTAAAAACTGAAATCCTGACGCATTATTTATAATTACATACATTTTCTAGCGCAATTATCTTTGACGTTGCCTAATGAGTTTTCTTTTCAAACTGTTCCCTTTAATTTATTCCTCAGTAAATTAATTGGAACAAGAAATACGATGTTTTACATTCTCCTATTACTTCGGCTTCTTTTACTTTGAACGTGTGTTTGCTTCTTTTGTAGGGTTTTGTGCTTTTATGAATGAACGCAATCGAACTACAAGAGGAATGAGTGTAGTTTCAATCAAGGACATGGACAATGCTGAATCGCATCTAACATGCTTATATACGGGGGTATTATCCCCTAATTTTTTTATCTTAATTGATTCGCAGATGATATTCTTCCTGGGCTCGTACAGTTCCGCGGGGTTTTAATATTTTAAATGGTTGCTGAAGATTCGTAAACAACCGTTAGTTTCCAAAATGTTCAAAATTCGGAGGTTTACGGTGGTGCTTGTCCGATTCAAAAGAACAATTTCGCAGCTTGATTGGGGTTACAGAAGTTTTGTGACAGTCGTCTACTTGTAATTATCAAGAGTTTCGTGATTTTCAGTCAAGGAAATCGTTTACTCTGTTTTTCAGCTCGAGGAAAGATTTCACAAAAGTCCGATATAGCAATCTAGAGATTCGTAATTATTTAAAAAATGCTCTAGCTTACGCTAGCTGTGTGTGTGTTGCGATTTAACTGAATATTTCAGAGAAATATGTCCTTTCTGTCACTTAATATAAAGCTTCAATACGTATATTTTCATTAATATCGGCGAGGTTAGTGCTTGTAGTATACAAATACAAATACAACGCCACAACAGGCAAAATGCCCAACGTCGTGGCTGAGAAAAAGATGCCCATAAAAATATGGTTGTCATATATTTCAAAAATACAGCGACCCAATTAGAAATGCAATTAAACAAATTGTAAACAATATATACACATTGTTTATTAATTCTCGATTTACCCCAATATGTTTATCGTATTTCTTTTTAAACGTGTCAATTGTGTTACAATTTACTACCTTCGGGGGTAAGCTATTCCATTTATTAACAACCCTATTAGAGAAAAATTCCCTGCGACACCATAACCTTGCATTGTCCCTCACCAATCGATACTGGTGTCCCCTTGTAAAAGCAGTCGATTGGCGGTGTACTAAAAGTTCATGGTCCATCCTATCCATCCCATTGAAAATTTTGAGCACTTCGATCATATCTCCTCGACACCTGCGTTCATTCAATGTAAACATATTCAAAAAATGAAGTCTCTCTTCATAACTCAAGCCCTGTGTGCCAATAAGGACACGCGTAGCTCTTCTCTGCACCCCTTCAACCAAGTCTATGTCCCTCTGTAGGTATGGTCTCTAAAACCTTAGAGCATACTCCAGTCCAGGACGAACTAAGCCTCGAAAAAGCGGAAGAATGACTTTATAGGAGAACGCGAAGAGACCTTTTTGAAAATGAGACCAAGCATTCTATTCGCTTTTTTGACCACCGCTGAACAATGTTCAGAAAACCTAAGCCGCTCGTCAATGAGAATTCCCAAATCGGTGACCCTAGTTGCATCCGGAATAGTGACACCATTCAACTCGTAAGAGAACCGTGGGTTGTTCAAACCAAAATGAGCGACCATGCACTTATCAACGCTGAACGTCATGCTCCATTCAATTGCCCATGCTGCAATCCTGTTTAAGTTGGTCTGGAGCAACTCCCTATCGCTTTCATTTCCGATTACCCCCATTAGCTTCACATCATCTGCGAATTTGCTAGTTATCCCATCGATACCCTGATCGAGTTTATCGATAAAAAGTGAAAAAAGTATGGGGCTAAGGACACTTCCCTGAGGAACTCCACTTGCGACGTCTGTCCATCCAGAGAATTCCCCGTTCACCATAACTCGTTGCGACCTATCTCTTAACCACGATTCTATCCAATTCAGAATCTGGAAATCAAGGTAAACAACGTCGACATTTTTGCTCTTACCCAAAGCCTTAGTCACGTGATCATAGAAGCAAAGGAGGTTTTACACACGACTTCCCCTTCCTGAACCCATGCTGATTATCCAACAACACATTATTCTCGTCTATCCACTTCACAAACTGCCTTTTGATGATAATTTCCAAAATTTTCGAGAGGGAGCTCGTCAAACTCACTGGACGATAATTTGACACCGCTTCTCTACTACCCTTCTTAAATATCGGGACAACGTTAGCAAGTTTCCAGTCTCTTGGGCCGATACCCTCAGCAACACTACTCCTGTATATCTGTGCGACTGGCCCCAACAATTCATTAGCACATTCCCTGAGGACCCTGGGATAGATATCATCTGGTCCTGGTGATTTGCTTGCACATACATTTCTTAGAAGATTTAGGACCTCCACGTCTTCTACTTGAATATCGTTGAGGGTTTTATTACTCCACGCAACACCCGTATATCGAATATCTATATCTCCATTTAAACCGACGCGAAAAAGTCATTGAAAGCACTACACATACCTACATTGCTCTCTATCCTAGAGCCTCCTATCGAGAGGGGGCCAACTGTCCCCTTATATCCATTATTGACGTATCGAAAAAATGATTTTGGGTCAGAACCAATGTTATCTGCCAACCTAGATTGGACTTCCTTTTTACTATCCCTTATCGCTTTCTTCAACATGCAAGTAGTATGCATGTTGATTTGGGAATTTGTTTGAGGTTGCGATGATCCAATTTGAATGGTTAAGTTTGCCATATATTTGTTGGGACAATAGTTAGCTGTGGGAGTGGTGTAGTTGTGTTGATGGTGTTCCACTTTGAGCATATACATCACAGTCAACATCACACTCAACAATGTTGAAGTGATTTCATGTTGCAGACCCCGTAAGTGGTCTTGTCTGAAGTTGGGGGAAAGGAAGGAAAAAAAGTGAAAGTAAACTTTTTATAGATATCTCCAAGAAGCGCAAGAGGTGACGAGTAGCCGACTCTGTTATCATTCTTAATAACTTTTTATAGCTTTAATAATTGCATTCCAACCATGATTTTTTGTTTTTATGTGTTTCTGGTGATATGGATGTACTTAAATATTTCGAAGACGACACCTTGGGACTCTCTCCTTGTGAGGGATGTGTGCGGTCAGTTTAGTATAATCCAACGTAAAATTAATCTGAGATGGGCTTTTCACTGCAATTCTCAATAGCCCGTTGGCACGCCAAAATGGCTGCGTCAAGTTTCAATCATGATTCCCTTCGTGAAAGAAAAGCTTTGGGAATGGGTCAATTGTGCTTCAAATGTAATGTGGCAATCATGGAAAATGCATTGCAACTGAATCGCACTGTTCTAATAGTTCGTCTGTTTTATTTTGGATACAGAAGACACATGAATTTGATTGAGTGGGGAGTGCTACTGACTCTCGTTCCTTAGATAAGTAAAAAAAGTGACCCTCTTGGATCGGGTTTGATGCTTGTCGTTCCAACTCACATTATCATGTTGGTCATATAAGATCAAGGGTCGAGCATGTATGTTATAGATTATGTGATGGAATTAGAAGAAAAGCAAAACCTAGGATATTAACAAATAAAAAAACAAACGTAAGGCGATCGTTTGGGCACACGTGGGTGCCGTTTTCAAGGAGCACCTAGGAGTGGTGATTAGTGTTTTTTAGTTTTACGTTGTGTGTTTGAGTCAAAGTTATTCATTCAATAATGTATACGGGATGTTGATGTTTCATAAAAGACTTCTGAAGTTTTAAAAGACATAACTACGAAAGTGTTATAGACAGAAAGATGGAACAAGTAGTACGTTTGATGGAGGTCTGAAATTTTGAATAATAATAAAATACTGGTTTGAAAAATTAACCACAATTTTATCTAAAAGATGGCGCACAGTCGTGTCATTTCACGGCTTTTTTTCTACGGGGTAATTTGAAGGACAGCAAGCGTCCTCGAAAGCTGTACCAGCGTAAACACTTCATCTGTAACGCATCCGCATCCACTGCAATAAAACCATTGCAGAAGAGTGGATTAGATCCATCCCAATATGGTCTGACCATGTTTGTGCAAAGACAACATCACCCGCTATTCAAAGGTCATCTATCAGCTAAATCACTAGCTGATTTTAGAAACCGACTCAATTGAAATTCCAGCCCTGCCCATTAAACGAACTACTTGCCTCATCTTTCTTGTCTACCCGTTTCCAATTTTTATGCCATTTCAATGTTAGTGAGTCTTTTTTAAAACACCCTGTCTTTATACGAGATTAGAGTAGCGCTTTTAGAGTATATTTGTCGTGGGGCGATGCTTAGGCTCAAAGGTAGTGTACTTGTGGTGTTTATAGTTAGCTTTAGGCATATATTTAAGATAACAATGGTCTTACTGAATGGTTGGCGCTGAAAGGTGATGACGACAGTCTCGGGCTTAGAGCTATAACTACATTATTGATTGCTGGGTTCGCATGTATATTGGTGAAGTTATAGGTCTCAGAAAGTATATAAAACATGTTCAACAAACTGATTAAGTTTTGTATACAGTCCCCAAACTTCTTATAAGCCCAATTTTCTTTTCTTTTTCTTCTATGATTTGAATAAAGAGCCATAGATAGAGAGAAAGAGAAATCCCGGTTGGCGTGCGTGATCTCGTTCACATTGATCCAGGGCTCAACTTGCGTTTGTGATCCATTTAATTAATTAAATCACCAGAGCGTGTAGAAGAATAACAAAAATAAGGAGTGGTTTCTCCTCCAGCTTTCTTTTGATGTCGAGGTTATTTTTTGTTATTTCTCTTCGGCGCAGATTTCATTTTCTCTTCTGATGGAATTATTTGTAAAGCTTCGAAAGAAACATTCCGGTGATTTTCAATAACATGTAAAAAAGTATTCTGTTTCCTTGAATATTTATTGCGTTTTTGCATTTTTGTACGTGACAAAGAAGGAAAAACAAAACGAAATAGCAATCAAAGTAATGGCAAGAAATGAAAGTCTTGTCATAACGTAGAATGTCTGTTTTATTCAGCAAAATATACCATCGTTTGCCATCGGTGTTAGTAGAAAACAGCAACTAAATGATATATATCAAAAGAACTACAAGCTCTTTTTTTTTTCTCGAGGAAGCTTGTTTTTTTTGTAAAATCTTGAGTGAAAGGGAAATTTTAAAACAATAAGTTTTTCAATGACTGTACCATTGATTGGCAAACTTACGGCCCACTTAGAGGTTGTTGTCCGGACAATCGCTGATTTTAAAATAATAATATAGGAATTTTCAACTTTAGCGTTTAAAATAATTCATTTTAACCCTTTATTTGACAGTGTTGCTCGCATTGTATATTTTTAGCTTGTTTCTCCATTAATATTTCTTAGCAACTCCTAAACATTCGATTTTAACTTGTGACTTGTTTGTGAAGTTTCTATAATTACCAGCAGAATGGCTCAAAGGTATACATGTCTCCTTTTTAAATAGCATAAACACGAACGATTTTTCACCTTTGTTGTAGAGGAAATACCGCACACACACACACACACGTCTACTTGACCGAATAGCAGAAGAAAAATTATCAAAGGCAAGTAAAGTTGCCAATGACAATCGAAAAAAATTGACAAATTCATGAAAATTCGCCAAATATTGCTGAAATTGCTGAAAAATTGCCAGTGATAGGACATAGAGGGTAACTGCAAGTCCCGATCTGTGTAAAAATGTAGTTTATGAAAAAAAGAAAGTAGATATTTGACAAATATGTGTGATTAATATTATTATACGACTATGACTTACGGTAGAGCCATAATTAATCATAGATCCATATAATTTATAAATCATAGAAATGATCTTGATTGTCGATTTCAAAAATTTCTGTGAGACTCGCTGAAAATAAGAGGAAAAAATGGGACATTTTATTAAAAAAAAGTGGGACGAGAAAAAAATTACGGGAATACCCCGTAAAGTAAGGGTCACATGGTTACTTTTCTGATACAATATTTTGGACCGCGAGTGGCAGAAATATCGCATATCTGGCCCTCGGACCGAAAAGGTTGTGCAGCTCTGGAATTCAGCATTTCGTTTCCTTTCTAATCGAATATCACCAGAATAGCCCCGTTTACATGTGTGATATTGCGGTAGCATTGGGAGTTCTTACACTCGCTTGACGACTATTTTCTCTCGTAGGAAAAGAGGAGGAAATATTTACACCCTCTTCTATAAGGGTTTTCATCCCATTCCCGTAATCCTTTGCAATTTTTCTCCATTACGAAGTGAAGGGAACCAGATTCTTCATTTCCCATGCAAACGTGGCTTAAAATATAGAGAAGGGAATTTTCTTCCTGAATTCCTATATCTACGAGAAGATCGATTATTATTCTCACGTAATATGTATTGATCTGGTTCCATTACAAGCTTTCGAGTGGTCAATATTTGAATCGATTTGCGCTGACAATATTATTCGGAAAAATACTTCAAAGAAAATAGTTGGATAAAGGCTGAAATCTCTATAAATTGCAAGGACACAATATCTGAATTTTAGTAAAATATTCAGAAATAAAATTGGAATATCGGTAAATGAAAACAGTGGAATAAACATCTATGCAATTATTATATGTGCAATATCGTATTGACAGAAAGTCTTTTGCTTGACTTCCATAGGAATTCGGCCTTGGACATCGTATATAGTTCGGTTATTTTTCAGATTTACTTTTCATTTGATTGCCTTAAATGCTTAATGAAGTGATGCTTATGAACACAATTGTAAACCCACGCATTATACACAAAACATCATCAAGAAAAATTCTTCCGTTCTTCTTTCAAAAATTGTTTTAATTAAACAATTCTTTTCATGCCTAAAATCAATAGTATTGACAACAGAGTAAAAGTAATATACCCCGGAATAGCATGCAAAATATTTTCATCATGCAACATATCAATAAATACATCCAAACTTTTATCTACAGAGGATGCTCATAAACCCGTAAATAGTTAAAAAAATCATGAATTGAAGGAATGAATTGAAGAAATTGAAAGATTGTTTGAAAGCGGATTGCAAACCCGCTTTCAAACAATTTGCCACAGAAAAAAAAATTTAGTCCAAATTTTTGTCGTTAGAGGGCGAGGAAAACCAGTTGGCAGGAGTGATTGTACCAGAACTATGGAAACCTTATGTAAGCGTCTATTTAGAAATGAGCAGTTAACCTTACAACCTGCATCTTATAGGACTCTGATTTAAATACAGAGCGTTCATAAGTAAAAGACCCTATTTTAAAGTAGCTTACAGGCGAAACCAGAAATCAGAAAAATTAGTTGCACGTGTTGCCACCAGAGGGCGTTTCAATTTGAATACTTGTAGTAAAATTGTACATTTTTGTGATATCACGCAGCAGCTGTTATAAATCCTAGAAACATTCGCGGAGATGTTGTTTCTCAATGTGTTTGCCGCTCACAATGACGATAAGATTACGAGATCACGCTTTCTTGTTTCGGCTCTGCAAGCACTTCACTGCCGTGCAGACACAATCTTTATGCAAGACGGAACTCCCCCCACACATTGCAGTGTGTGTTAAGCGTGTTATTAAAATCATTTTACAGATGAACGTTTCAGCAGCCGGTACTTCCCTAATCTATGGCCTCCCTGATTACTGGACCTTAATCCATGCGATTTTTGGCTTTGGGGGCATTTGAAACGTCTGATAAGTCATGACAAACCAAGAAGTTTACCTCATGGCGACATGTGCAACTAATTTTTTCTCCTGGAACGAATTCCCATCACTTCATAAAGTCTCACAAAATTTCACAATTTTCTGATTACTGGTTTCGTCTGTAGGCTACTTTAAAAAATAGGGTCTTTTAACACCTTGGACACCTTGTATTTAAAGTGATTGGCATTCGTGCAGCATCCTCTGTAATCAAAACTATTGATATTTTTTTCTGTATAAAAAATGCCGTTCGCGAGAAAAACTTCTTCGAGAACCGGATTTTCAAATATATCAATTATTTAAATTTGTATGATTTTTCAAACTACGAATGTATGGGATGCCCTGCATATTTAGGGCGTATAGTTTGATTCTTTTGTCAACAACCCAGTTTGGAAAACCTATGACCTATTTCAAAAATTAATAAAATATCAACCAATTACAATAAAGTGTTATTTGCACAAAAATGCTTATCATGGGGGGGGGGGGGTAGAATTTTTTTTAATATGATAAATTAAAAAAATGATTCAGATTTTCACTCACAGATGGCACTGTATCAATATTCGAAATAAATTCTGATAATAGTAGGTATTCATAATCTTTATGAATTAAAAATGTTTTGTTTTTTTTACGATCAGAAATCATGATTGAAAGTGATAATAAATATAATGGAAAAAAATTGATAGGATAGCATGCAAATTATGACTGTACTCACTGTTTTTGCAAGCATATGTATATATATATAGTTGATTAATAAACAACATACCTGAAACAAAGAAAAAAATAATTATAATAAAGTGGCATTCACTGCATTCACATAGATAGAGTTCACAAACAGAGGGCTCATATAACATAAATCAATATATTCTTCCACTATAGATAAATTTGGTGGTGATGTTACATTTAGTATAAAATCTTCTCATATTAGAACACACAAACATTACTTTGGAATGAATATTGTGAAAGATGAATTCTTGCAAAGAGGTGTCATTATAAAATTATTTATACTATCCTATAGGAATCCTATTCATTGCAGAAAATTCTGGCTATATTTTCCCCAAAATGTCAGAATTTTAAGTTTTTAAACACCTTAAGCGTCTGGTTAAGCAACGGGAAACTATTGGACATTTCTTCGTGCGGTTCGAAACGTCGGTGAAAGAGCTTTAAAATGCTAGCAATTTATTAGCGATTTCGGTATAAGCGGAGAATGTTCGCTGGAAATTTCCGAACTTCTCAAGAACTTGGCTTCGGAAATTTTTGACAAAAATTTTCGAAATAACTTTGCCATTTGTATTCTGTTGAAACTACGTTAATCTCTACGGAAATTCCGCAAAGTAATTTAATATTCACTAAACGCAAATTATCGGCCGAAGTGTAGGAATCTTAAACTTTCTGAAGTGTTTGATATCTGGTCTTGAAGATAATGAGCAGTTACCATAGGCATGCAATAAATAATTGATCTAATTTACTGAAATTCAAATTCGAAATTTTATAATTGAGAATTTGGAAAGATATTAAACACGAATATTACGAAATACAATATTAACATTAAAATAAAATTATTTTATTATTATTTATTCACTGATAATTAATAAACTGAATATTTTTTTATTATCACAGGGTAATTTATAGTTTATTATTAAAAACATGTAAAAAGCAAGTATATAATATCTTAACAATCAGTTTCAATCATGTCAGTATGGTCAATCAAATGCATAGCCATAGCACAAGCTGCGAACCGTTAGATGGCGCTGTAATATAACATTGTCGCATTTTTAGGATGGATTATGGATTTCAGCCTCTAAAGTTTTGTCGATGTGAGTTCTGAATCGCTCTGCAAGTTAGGCGTAGTTAACTTCTTATTACTTCTTGAAACCAAATATACTATTCTAGGATAAAAATTTGACAGCGTTAAACATATGTAGGGTGTCCCTTGAATCTGTATATTTTTTAGAAATTAATAAAATATGAAGGAATGGGTATATTTTTTTTTAATGGACCTCTCAAAAACGTTATTCTCCCGAGGAGGATTTTTTTAAAAATTAGTTCGAATTTCTGCAAATAGAGAGCACTGTACGAAAGTAAATCATTGCAAATATGAAAATCGGAGTCCTGTTAAATGCAAGGTCTACCGATCAACGGCTTTTTTTTTTTCAATTTTCCTGTTACTAGCACTTACACAATAACACAAGGCTTTCATCGTGATGCTGATAGGTGAAGCATAATTAGTGGAGTCGTTTTATCTCAGCCACAGAACCATAGGCTAAAGTTTTACGAACGTTTCGGTCATAGAAGACATTGAAGAAAAGATCAGGTGAAATCACTACTGTCTGATTTTCGTGCACCGTTCTCTATCGACAAAATTTGAACTAAATTTCTTTTTTGCTACGAATAAAATCCTCTTTCGTGAGAACAACTTTGTTTCGCAAACCGCATCAAAGTACATCGATTTCTTCAATTTTTATGAATTTTTAAACCAATTATGACTTTATGAAGCTCCTGTATTTCGTTAATATGAATGGTATCTCAAAAAATGCCAAATTGTTGCTGATCATTTAATGGTCATCAGATAGGGACGGAATACATTATTCATTCAAAATATTGCGATAGTAATGAAGTGAACTAGTAAATGATTATGAACATGGATTAAATGGAATTAAATAAATCGAATTCCACTGAGATAGTTACAGGAATCTCAGATTCAACAGTGGCATTTAGTTATGTATATTCTCTTATGAGATAACTACACAACTCGGGGCAAATACCCGAAGGATTAGGCGAAATTATCAAGGCTAAATTGATGCTGAAATGTTGACAGTGAACTTCTGAGAAATTAGGTATTGATTCACAGAATAGATTCAGTCGACGCAAAACACTGGAGGAATTCGATGGTGACTTGCTTAACAGCGACTTGCGTGACATGAAAGATATAACTCGCGCTGTACAAATTAAATGAACAATCAGCAGAAGAGTGAAAGTACAGGTACGTATAGTGAAAAGATGAAGATTGTACTCGTATCTGTGGCGCAAAATATAATAGATGTATCTGTTACGGTAAAAATGTAATAAATTTGGTATTATACATACTTACCCAATCGTCTTGGTAAGTTTGATGGATTTACAACTTATGACCGGCGAATATGCATAATACACAGGCGTCGTTGGTAAATTCAATAAATATTGAAAGAAATATCACTTTCACCGGAGATTATGCATAATAACTAAAAGTGTCGATTGGGAATCTGATGAATACTAGAAATTTATCGCCTTTGTCTGTGATTATGCATAATACCCATTTGTAATAGGTGGATATGATAAAATTCCAAATGAGTCTAGTATTTGTACTGGATGATATCGGACCCTAATATAATGAAGCAATATACGTATAAATGATCGTGTATCGTATATCATATAGTTGGATTTATCATGTTTACCAACGACTCAACACTTGGGTATTATGCATAATGGTATTACTCATAATCACCGGTAAAAGTTGTAAATTTTGGGAAATTTATGAAACTTAATAAAATTCTCGGCGATTATGCCTGATAGCCGGTTATTATGCATAATAACTGGATTTATCACATTTACCGTAACATATCCAATGGAGGGAGATTTCCAAGTATCAAAATATAAGTACGGTCGGCACATATTGAACGGATACCAACGGTTCCGGTACATAATATCCAATTAAGTGGCATATTCGATTATATGCCACTGAGAACAATTGAATTGCCGTTTCACACCATTAGTACAGTTTGCGAAATGCTTTACGTAAAGGGTGTCCCATATATTCGTGAATATCTTAGAAGTTCATAAATATGGAAGAAATTGGTATATTTGAATGCGGCTGAAAAAAATTCAACATGTTTGAATGAAAAAGTTATTCTCAGGAATGGAGCCTTTTTTTATTGGTACAGAAAGAAAATAGTTTAATTTTTGACGGCAGAAGGCGTTGCACAAAAAGCAAAGGACTGATTGGACCCGAACCTTTCCCCATATCTTCTGGGTCCGAAACATTCGTGAATATTCAGCCGGAAATTCATGGCTGAGGTAAAACAGCTTCACCAATAAGAGATTTATCCACCGGTGTCAACTTCCCAATGATAACCTTATGTAATTGCGGGTAATAGAAAAATCCAGAAATGAGCTGTTACAATCGTATATTTTGCTTATTTCCAGTGATTCGCTCTCGTGCAGCTCCCTGCATCGACGAAAATTTGAACTAATTTTTTTTCCTTACCATCAAAGATTCCCTTCGTGAGAGTAATTTTTTCTCAAACCGCATTCTAATATACCAATTTATTCAATTTTAATGAATTTTTTAACTATTTAGGAATACTGGTGCACCCTGTAGTTTTTAATATTGTTGATATCAAATTGTTTCTTGCTGGCACCTATTTAACCATCCAGTTTCAACAGAAAATTTTCACGCATTTTCATAATCTTTGTCTATTTCCACTGTTTTTTTGTCTAATCATGGCGCCGGCGCCGTTGATTAACGCATTTTTGGCTCACTCCGCATCCAATCATTGCAATATAAATAATTCTATTTTTCTGAAATTCCATGCTCTACGGCAGTTTCAGTTCGAGCTTTTTGTGTGTCTTATTTTGCTTTCGAAACATTAAATTTGTTGCACGTACTCAATTCCTCATTTTTTCGCGTTCATTTTGTTTTTCACTTTCAAGACATTGCACGAAGCAATGATGTTCGAGCAGATATTTTGAAATTTTTACTTCCATCGAAACAGCCAGCGTCCTCTAGTGGCTCAATAGACAGCAAAAAATAAAATAATTAAATGTACAGTCCACAACTTGGTCACTTTGAGCCTCCAAGTCTAGGATTTTACAAGTCTTCACAGGAAATATATTTGTCACAATTTCCAAATGTTTCACCTAATACAAACGTTATGCAAAAAGTGGTAAATATACAGGGTGTCCTGTAAGTGCTAATGCGTTCTTTATCTCATGAACCGTCCGTCGTACAGGTGAAGTTTGAATTTAAAAAATGCTCCAAAGGCATTCAAAAATTGCTCTGCATCAGTTTTGAGAGTAAAAATATAGTGTGTAATAAAATAGAAAAATCCAATTTTTTTATACGGTCCCTGTCCTTCAACTCCCAGTTAGAAAGTTGTAAAAACTTGTATCTCCTGAGGCCAACAGAAAAATTCCACGCTTCTAAGAGCAAGATTGAGTGAGGCATTCGATTTCAAAAATTGGAGAAAGGTTATGAAAGAATAGCAGGAACTAACGGACAAGGCTTCTCCTCTCCGTCATTTTAATGGTGTCCTTCCCCAACTTTTCTCAAATTTTTGAATTTGATTATCTCAGCGAATTTTTCACTACTTAGAAATTTGGAATTCTTGTGTTGGCTGCCGGGCAACAACCTTCTAGTTGGAAGTTAGAGGACAGGGGAACCGTATAAAATGTAGATTTTTTTTTTCATTTTGTTACACGCAGTGTTTTCATTCTAAAAACTTGTAGAGGGTAATTTTTGAATGCCTTTTGAACATCGTTTAAATTGAAACTTCACCTCTACGACGGACGGGTGATCGGATAAAGGCTGCATTAGCACTTACAGGACACACTATATATTTACAGTTATCGTGTGAATCATGATATTAGTGACCGTCACTAAGTTATGTCTTTCGTAGTAGCCCAATCGTGTGATTAGGGCATCAAATGTAGAAATATTAGGATAAAATCAATGTCACCCCCTAAGACTCTCATCCGAAGTTTACACCTAGTAATGATTGTCTATTTTCAAGTGGTCAACTTTTAATCTTAAAGTAAAAATTTTTCCTGACGGAAAAGGCAATGACGGATAAGGTAAGGGCCTCGTGCTCGGTACTTCGCACCACCGTGCAGCGGCAGCTAAATTATGTACCGGAGCAGTTAATTATTAAGAACTGCGTCTTCTTCATCTTGGGGATCATTAATGCTTATTTTTTGAACAAAAGCATGCGATTCAATTGAGGAGGGAAAAGTTTTTCAAGTTACAAAAGCGTGGAACATTGTTTCTATTGACGAAATTTCGATTCCAGAGGATTTCATCCATTTTAAGGTCTCGTCACTTTTCTGTAAAATGGTACTGGAGCAAACTTTAACAACATGTGTCTCGAAATGTTGAAAAAGTAATGAATTCTTGACTACTTATGTCGTCTCCTATGAAAATGTCATTTACGTGTCAAATTTTAAGCAAAATTCACGTAATATTCTAAACACGATTGCAAAAACATTTCTATGAATAAAATCGTTTCTTTTTCACAGTAGATTCGGCTAGTAATGATGCACGTGTGGTAAAAAATTTGAAAGATTGTATGGTACGCTCAAAAGTTACACCCAAATTTTTTGAGTACGTGGGAATGTTTTGAAATTTCACTCTGTATATCGTGTGTAAAACACTGTTATTAGACAAATACCTGACAAAATACGTGAGACACATCTTAGATTTTGATTTATAACCTGAACACACACACACAGGCACACGCACACACAGAGAATATCATATTAAAATATTTCAAACTGAAATGAAATGTCCGAAATATGAATTTCCTTAACACGCGTTCAAAGTGTTTAAAAACTAAACACTATACAAAGTGGACGCGACTTCAGTTCTGAGCGTCATGTAAACAAAACAAGGTCTGTTTTGGAATCACAATAAGTAAAGCTTCCTTAAAAAATTAAATAAAAATATATATAAATCGATACTTTCTTCCAAAATGACGTTTTAAACGTAGTCGGATGCCTGAGCGGGGAGTATCCGTTGGTCCGTTACCTAATTAAGCGGAGTAATTACAACGGTATCTCTGACCAATTTAATGTTGATCGAATGCAACCAGTTCAGCTGAACTACGTAGTACTTCAACATTGGCTGCAACGCACACATCTAAATGCCAAATCTCCGATATACAGTACACCAAGCGGTCTCTCTCTCTACGTATATCAAAAGCATTGAAATGTAAAATATTGCCACGTCTGGCATTCAAGTTCTATTTTATTCTCGCGGGCATCTAATCTTCGTTCACGCTTCATACGGTCTCGCCACAGTATAAAAAAAAAAAAAAAATTGGAAATTTTTTCTTTCTTTCTATGGCATCGATTTTCTTCTCCTTTCCAAGTCTGGAAACCAATTCAATCGAACAACCACTAGAGGTACCAGTATTGGCATTGATCAATGGGTACGTACCCGTTTCCCCGAAAGTGGTCCCGCGATGTATCGTCGATCACGTTCCCGCCAGGAATAAAAACAAAAACGAAAATAGTATTGAGCATGAATTCGAGATTTCGGGACTTGGCTCCGGGGAATAGAAAATAAATCGCGAGTCTCCTTATAAGGAGGAATCCCGGGCACAGATAGTAGTTGGAATAGGAAGCGAAGATGGGTTACGGAACAGGAATTCGCTGGAAAATACCCGGAGTCGGGTAATAATACCCTTATTTTTCCTTCATGCCTTCCTGTCAATACAAAAGACTTAAAAGAGCGTTGTTTTTTCCCGTTCCTTGGGTTATTTCGTGACGCTCGCGAAAACGGAATAAATTGATATCTTCTTCATGGAAAAGTTTATTCAATATCGAGATGGATCATATTTGCACATGCGCAGGATCCGTTACAAACACAAATCATATCGAATCATGTCTGCAGTGGAAAGGCTCGTGGTGTTTCCTAACTTCAATACGCAAATGTCAACTGTGATCCCTCATTTAGAAAAGTCCTCCAAAGAGAGAAATCCCGCTACATTTAAAATATTTCCCACGACTCAACGAGGAAAAAAAATTCTTATGCCTGATACCGAATTTGAAAAATAGACGGCAGCACGTGACAAACAACACAAAACAAACATTCCTCAGAAACAATCACAACACATACACGCAGATTCCGACAAGTTCACAATCGTTAGAAATTCGATATCAGCTTTCCTCAACCTTTCTGAACGCTAGAACCAGCAAAATGTCGGAAACAAATGCGCAGAAAAATTTGGCCCGTATTAGGGTTCTCATTTTTGTGTTTTCAGTTGTTTCGACAATGCGTTTACGTTTTCATACTTCTTATGATACTTAATAATCTTAATTATCGATAGAAGACAGATTAAAACAAATGTATCCGATTATTTCAGTTGACACAACTCATCGAAATAATGAAGTATTCCGTAAATTATTGAGAAATTGATTCTTCGGGTGAAAATTAGATGATAGAATGTGAAGAAATATGACCAATTTGATACTTGTAAAATTAGAAAGTACTAATTAATGTCAGAGATAGATGGCGTTTGAATACAAAATTTATTTATTTCTCACGAATAATCAGTGTAACCAGCACTTATTTAAAAAAAAAATCATACGACTAGAACTAAATACATAAAATTTATGTTAACCGGTATTTGACTGCATAAAATTTCGCTACAATTGAAGTGAACTGGAATTAATTTTATTGAATTGAATTCGAGATTTCGACTATTAACTTACAATGCTTTATCCAATAAAAAACACATAGAAGTATTGCTAAAATATGCATCAATTAATAAATTAGTGCTTTAAGTCAACAGAAAGTGACGCAAATAAATGCTTTTCTTTTTTAATGCGTATCAATTGAAACTGAAATGGTTTGAAGTTGAAAAAGTCAGTTTTTTTCCAAGCATTTGAAGGGTACAACCAGGGCCGTCTAAACAGCACCATGGGCACCTCAGGCAAAGCGATATTTTGTTGGGGGCTCCTAATTAGCTGAAACTACCGGCTTATAAGTTTATATGCTTTCTTTTGGAAATCTTATTATCGCGAGGCCTCTTATACACATGAAAACCCCTCCTCCCGGGCTGTGTCCGAGTGAGCCCGCACATTAAGACGGTAATGGGTCTGCCAGTAAGAGACGTATACGGTACTCACACACACAGTATCATCTTTCAATTATTTCTAGTGGAATTCTCGTTACTGTGCTTTGCTTTGTCAATATGTGCTGGCTGTGTCAACATTTTTTTAACTCATACATATATATAGGCGCTGGAACCTACGTGCTGAGCCCATTTGACCCCCTTCCCCAATAATTTCTGAAAAAAACAATACAATGATCCCTCCCTCTACAGCGTACGTACTTGAATCCCGTATATACGGGACGAGCATTAACTTTCAGGCCCGCCCCCAATCCAATGTTTCGTTCATGTCAAATAAACAAGAGGTTTTTTTTTTCTTTTATCTTCAAAGGAATACTGTATGGATGATCTAGATATTAACAACGTAATGCACTAGACAAAATAGTACAGTATTTTGCACTAGCTAAAAACACATAATGTAATGTTCTGCTAATTTTATTTCTCTAAGGGCGGTATTTTCACCGACATGGTTTAAACTATAGTCACAATTTTTTGATAAGCGATCGTCACGGATTGGTTAAATTCAGGTTTTTAACCAATCTACGTGGATCTATCGAAAATTGTGACTACAGTTTAAACCATGTCGGTGAATACGGCCCTAAGCCAAGGGTGTTTAACCTTTAGAAGAGTACGGGCCACTTCACGGGTTTGACGAAAAATCATTGATCTCTTGAATAAGTGATCTGGAACAGCGCCTCAGGTCACTTAAGTGATTTGCAAGTGTGCAGAGAGGATTTGCGAACCACTGGAGTCGAGCAACAGTTGTCGAAGAAATTAATAATCTGGAATGATTGTCGAATAATGACCGAAATAACCGATTAAGGACCGCGCAAAGACTTCATCTGAGAATAACCTTACCAGTCTCCAAACACAGAAGCCGTATATAGTTACTTAGTAGTTTTCATTAATTCTATTTCACTGCCGATAATGCCCATCAAACAGCTGACTGACCAATCGACTGGAAGGATAATTGGTCGGAATGTTCGATGAATGAATGCCAAGCAATTATCCCTACAAAATCTATCGAGAACTCTACCTTGTCTAGTTGTGGAGTGGCTGAAGAACGTAGGACTTTCACAATTCCAGTCGCCAGCAATTAGTACCGGATTGCTGATATTAACGAGATACGTTTAACAGTCAATGCAAGCAATACATTCGTGAAATATTTTATTTAAAACGCCTACTGTTTACACATATCAACCATATATACATAATATTTTTATTGAATAATTAGGGATACGTAAAAAAAAATCTGAAATTTTGCAAAAAAAATTAAAAAAATCATAAATTTCTCATTTATTCGCAAAAGAAAATCAGGTCAGAAATTTCGTATTTGTTACAAAAAGAATTCATTTTTTCACAAAAAATAAAAATTGAAAAAAATGAAATAAATTAAAAAAAAATAGAATATCATAGGCCCTAAACTAAAATGATTTTTTGGCTAGAAATGACCTTGCTAGAAATGTTTACTCTCGATAATTTGAACCAGATCTCATTTTCATGAGACCCCTCTCTGCACTTGAGGTTTCTGGGCCGTGCTCGGTCGGACCCATGCATTAAGACGACACTGGTTGGGCGTCATGGGTAAAGTCAATTTATTTTAACTCTTTTCTGCTAACTGTCTTCAGCAGAATACTATGCCGCTCATCAATTCCAACATTCATTTATCCGACCTTCCGTATTATCCGACGTTCCACCAAAAAAAAGAGAGAGAGAGAGAGAGATCAAGCTCCAGCTTTATTACAAGCATTCAGCTTTCAGAATTTCACATAATGACGGAGTTAAGGCTTTACAAACTGCAATTAAATACATTCGGCAACAAGAATAAGCTACAGGAATCGTAAAATTTTTTTCATCATCACAGGTCTGAACTTTGAGTACTGTATTTAATTTCAAAACATTCTGCAACTGGAAGTTCAGTTTCTCACTTTATTTTTTCTGTTGTTTTGCTGTAAACATGATTATGAGGTTCGTAATGTGCAAAATTATAACATAGTTTGGCGTTTAATAGGCTTTTCCTTAACACTTCCGTATTATCGGACGTTCTGCTGGCCCGTTTATGTCGGCTAAGCGATACTCTACTGTTCTCAACTGAAGGTGATTACGAATGACAAGATATCAGAAACAATTGAAAACAAGTCCCAAATCTATATTTTTCGATAATCAACACCGATTTAGAGAGAGAGGTTTAGTGTTAGAAGATATTTAGTGTTTCTTTTCCAAGTCCAAAAATACCGACACGCCGCGTGAAGAACCGCAGAGTGTTAGACCCCCTCAAGTTATGGATTAACTTTCAGACTCAGTTTGAGAGGCGATAAACCACAGACATTCCGTGTCACTGTGCATCAGCTAGTGGGCCCAATGGTAACAAACCAACTCAATTCTCTTCTTCACGAATAAGTTTTGACATTTTTCTGGAACCGGGAAGACGGGGGAGGAAAAAGAGCCCCCCACCCCCCCCACTCTTGATCACGAACATCTTAACGGAAATGATGAGCTGGCAGATGGAAAAACTCAAGAAAACAACCCTCAAAACTGTCTTTTCTTACGAAACCTCTTCTTCACCTCTCGAAGTTTTGAGAACTTCGTATTGACAAGGGCAACCCTTCGAACAATCCAGAAGCAACTATCGAAATAACTTCCAGAAAAGGGGAGACGCGGAGCTTCTCCTGGCAACCCTTTAATTCGCATTCGTCCCAGTTTTTGGCAGTTTTTGGTTCGACTTCGTGGCAACCAATCAAGAAAAAAAAAATTGGAAACGGACATTTTGGTGAACGTAGTTTGAAAGAGTGGAAAAGGGAGGAGGAGACACACGGACACTGACAGTTGTTCGATATCATACAGACACCGAATGCTTGGGTGATCTTGGAAAAGCCGATTTCTTGAGCCTGGTTTTTTCCTATTTTGTTATTATACTCCTTTCTGGGAGAAGTTTTTTCCTCGGGTATAAGCTGTATACACAGCGTGGACGTGAAGTTGGCCTTTGGTCGTTCATCCACTCTCCAAACATCGCCCATTTTCTTCGGAAAGGAAAGGTTCGCTTAAATCCCACCCAAATGTGAATGATCTATATTTACCATTTTTTCTTATTTTACTTTTCCCTCTGTGTTATTTACCCTGGGATTCTTAAGCGAAGTATTTTCGTTCTGGTCTTTTCCCTATCGGAAAAAATAATAATTCGGTTTTCGTTTCCGGCCGTAAGAGTATCAATGGTACGATTGACGAAAATGAAAAGACGGCGTAAAACTATTCTGGGCTCAACTCTTCGGCTATTCTCTTGGAATAGGACTTTCAGAGGGAATATTTCCATATAAAAGTTCTTGCTTATTGTTGGGTTCGATCCCAAGGCACTGTGCTGGTCAGTTGAAGTTCGTTTTCTGTATGGGTCTGAAACGCAGGGTGGTTTCCTATTTGACTGAAAAATCTCAACACACCGTAGACATTACAAAACCCGAACTGCACCCATAAGAATATTCTTTCGTTGCATGTTTCATGTGAAGAAGCGGCATTTTTGAAAATTTACATGCAAGAAACTAGGGTTCCGAGATTCGGAAACTCCAATTCAGGACGCCTGCTTGTGCCACCTTAATAACGACTCATTTACCTCTCTTTGTTTACAACAGATGTCACCACTATTCTTTTACCCTAAATAGAGTGAAGCAGGGTTAATCGATTCCGAAATTTATAGAAATGAGGACATGCACGCGTGAGTTCTTGGCAGTATCATTCAAATGTTTTCACAACAGATGGAGCCTCTGTACTAACAAAGAATACCAATTGTTCTAAAGGGTTACTTAAGTGCTAGTATATGGGTTTCCTCAAAGAGTGAATATGTGTGTGTTGTGTGGAAAGGACCAAATATATATAAACGTACACTGATTACCAATTTTTTTTCTGGAAAGGAAATGCAGAACCTTCAAAATGAAGACAAAGAGGTGAAATTTTAAAAACGTATGAGGACGCGTCAAATATAATCAAAAATGGGAACATCAGGCAACCCTAGACGAGAATCACATTAAATGGGATATATATATACAATAGCCGCCAGCAATTAGCAACGAATTGTCAATATTTACATGATTAATTTAAGACTAACTGTAAACAATCGATTATGAAATATTGTTTTCAAAATATTTACAATTTATACCTATCAACCGATATATAATTAATATTTTTATTAAATAATATAATATAAAAATCATAAAAAATATATTATTAGTGGAAATTTTAGCCAGAATACTAGCCTTAAGTCACCAGTACGTATATTTCTTTATTTTACTGTTTCTCTCTTTAGATAATAGATGGCGCTAACACTTCCGCAATGCAAAGCATAAATCTCAGTGGATAATTTTAACTGAATATGATATTCATTTCATTTTGATGTCTGATTTATTGCAGAAGGTTCTATTTCTTCATCAGTTATTTATAAGAATATCAGTTCATCAGTTTATTAATTAGACTATTAATCCTCCATCAGTTTTCAAAATACAAACTATACCAACGGTGTGAACAGTAAATAAATTGTTTACTCATATTCGAATGACCACCTAATTAGATGTTTTGTGGTGAAACCATTGATAACATTTTAAGTGGGACTAACTGAACAAAGTTATGCAGTTAGTCCCATCTCGTGGAAACATTTCTCGATTTTTTCTACTTGAATGTTTTTTTGAAACAGCTCAGTTTGGAAACTTTTAGTAAAAACAAAACCAATCTCGCTAAAACTCCACACATGTAAGACTTTGTTTCCTCTCATTTAATACCTGTCGCAAAAATGCTCTTCTAGGTAATACCGAATTTTCTCCTGATTATAATTTTTCCTCACATGACTGGGGTTCCGTTACGAATGGGCATTCTGTGAAGTGTGTGAGTGATGATGAAATAATTATAATCTTTACGAATATTTTTTTGAAATGTTCTAGAAACACCAACATTATTTAACTTACAAACCATCTCATACTTTGAAAATTACGAGACAGTTAATTTTCCGAAAATTCCAAAAAGGGAATTTAGTTGAACATCTTATCCTCAATTTTGTTCGCGAAGCCAAGCGACATTATCTAGTATTCTCGAGCTTGCTAGCACAAACGGTAAAGACTGAGGAAAAACTACAGTCTACGAACTTATTCTGGAGCATATAGAAACAACTGTAACAAACAAAATTCTGGATAAACACTAAGAGAGATTAATTATTTTGAGGTGGTTTTTTTAGTTTTCTTGTGGCAATTTGGAACATATAGGTTCTCTTACAATTGGGTTTCTTAAGCTTTCGTTTACCATGGACCAGATCCACCTCTTCTGAAATAAAATGCTAGTAATCAATGCATTCGTAATAAATTACATTTAACGAGGGCCTTGGTCAGTCTGGGTCGTAGAAATTTCTGCGTGATGTTTGGCGGTGCTTTACAGAGCCTTATCGATACGGCTAACAATAAATTCTAATTCTGCGCTCATAGTGGAGCGGAGAGGCATGAGCTATAAGAATTGCGACAGGGAAAAAAATGCATAGGGAGTGGAGGAACAGATGCCCGCACATAGTAAAGGAAGAAGAGGATAGAGAAAATGACCGGGGGTATTCTGAAATGTGAGGGTGTGATGATGGTGATGCCTCTGCATAAGTAGGGGAGAAACGGACTAATCATCAGATAGCGAAAATCAGCAGATCGAGGTGGAAGCAAACAGGTTTGTTCAAGTCGCGCACTTCGTCGAGTGGCCCCTTTTTTCTTCTTCGTCTCGCTTCTCGAGTATGTGCGGTTCAGAACAAAACAATACAATTGTTTTCTTTGCTGGTCACTATTATACACTCCCGTACCTCTTGGTCGCCGCACTATATGCGCGGCCTAAAATAAGGCGAGTCTAATGATTACCGAACCGTTCAAACTAAGCTGGAATTCCTAGGAATTTATTACTTTTCTATCTCTTACCTAATATTTATGCACTTCATTTTGCGCCCTATTCCCTATATAAATTTTGTATGCTATGTAACCTTTTCCCTGTATAAATTTGGTAAATTTTTGTTTCAGTATTAAGGATAAAACCATAACTTGTTAAACTTTTTCTATTCTGTCACTCAATATTTTTGTTACTTATGTGTCATGAACTCGTCTGTTTTGTGTCGGAAAACTTCTTTTATTCGTCTTTGTTTCCAGAAGCTCATATTTTTAAGATAACAAAAAAAAAAAACACCACGCAGCTGTCACAAAAGTATTATTTTTGTGGCTGCCATGTGTCTGAATGTGTCGTGCCCTTCTTGATATTCTAAACAATAAAGTCTCGAGATGTATTTTTCTTCTTTCTCACATAATATATATCTCCCCCATATCGACAGATTTATTTCCATTTTTTCGTTGAAATAGTGCTCGTCATTTCCTACTGTTTAACATTATTTCGTTCCGAAACAATTTTCGGAATTTCCTAGAAATGTTCCCGCTATGTGTTCGCATTAGTTCCAATTTCGTTTCTTTCTTTTATTTTTACTATGTTCTTCATCTTCCGATTTATCTGAAATACAGCTTTTTTCTCTTCTTCGTTCTTTTCAATAACTCACAGTTAAGTAGTGATTCTCGCTCCTCATAAAAATCGTCGTTATTTCTGCTTCTCACTGAATCTATTTCTCTCGTTTATTGACTGAACATGAAAAAAAGATAGCATTTTACTGTCGTAATTACACTGTAATATGCTGTATAGAATGATAAAGATTAAGGGGACGCTATACCTTTAACATTTTTAATGATATTTCTATTACAGCATAGTGTTTTACCTTGTTAAATGTATTGAGTCCCCTTAATCTTTATCATTTTATACAGCATATTGCAGAGTAACTACGACAATCAAATGTTTTTTTTGTCATGTTCAATCAATAAACGAGAGAAATTTATTTAAAAAAAAATTATTTAAATTTTTTTAAACACATTCTTGATTGTATTGTATTGGTGAGAAGTTTTACATATCTTGGATACTTAATTTTTTGTAAATTAAAAAATAATGCATTAAACAAAGGTGCGTGCAGGATAAAATACCATGATATCAATATAACTTAATAAAAATAGATTCAAAATAAAGTAAACTGTTCACCTACAATGAAATGAAGCAAAAAGTTGAGCTTCGTTGACTCAATTATATTTAAAACCGACTTTCAAATCTTAAATATTACAATTCAAAAAATCAACTTTGAAATTAAATTTAAATCAAATAAGATTGTCAACGAAATTTCACTTTTGCTTGATTTCATGAACTGAAGAGTTTCCTTTATTTTGAAGTAATTGTTCAATGTCGCGGTAGCCCAGGTCGATAAGATACTCGCCTAAAGTACCAAAGGATATGTTTAGAGGTGTCGCGTGTTCGATAGCCGGTTCGTCCTTGTCAAAAACGTTCCTTACGCAGGGGTACAACAGAAATGGCTAGATGACCAGAGGAAAAGATTGCTACCGCAGGGAGTCCCCCCATCGAGGGTTTAGCGCACCAATTTCTCGGCGCGAATAAAAAAGGTTGCCTTTCGAAATCGGCAATAAATTGTTGGTCTAATTAGCCCTCGCATCCACAAAATGACGGTGGCGCGACAAAAATGATCAAGGTTTATTCAATTACATTGATGTCATGGTATCTCATCCTCCGCGCAAACTGTTTTTAATGCATTTGTTTTGAAAATTTAGAAAAAGTATAAGAAAAATCTAGGATTCATATCGCGGCTATTAATTTGGTAAAGCTCGCGTTATAGATATACAGTGCACTCCGCCATATCGGATATTCGAATAAACCGCTTATTCGAATAAAATCATCTGAAACCTATAACTGTATTTCTGTCAAAACCCCGTTTACATACAATATTGCGGTAGCATTCGGAATTCTAGCATCAGCTTGACGACTTCTTTCCCTCGTAAAGAAAGAAATGGGGAGCATTAATTGACGAAAATTCTAATTCCATTTCCCATGTTAACGTTCCTCGTTTGATTGAATAGGTTCTCAACAAATTTACGTCACTTGAGCAATCAGACCAGACCAGAACTGAACGTTTCCGTCGCCGCCTAGCCCTTGCAGGCTGTCTGGCGACTTACAGATCACAAGGGGTGGTATGTGAAGGAAAAAGACAAGTTTGTGCATGTGTGTAAGGTGTATAGTATATGTATGTGTAGGGAATGAAAGAGCCAGGAGAGCATTGTTTACAAATTTTTGCGAAACGAGTACTCATCGAGATAAAACACAACACAGTCGAAGAGAAAAGGGGGAAATGTCATAAGGGAAGATATGCTACCCAAAAACCCAAAACATTATAAAATTTTACATAATCGAGAGGCACCAATCAGAGATATATTGATAAATCAATACAAGACAGGTTCGTGCCAAAAGTTTTGTGTCGAAAAGTTCAGTCGGCAGTACAGATACTGTAGAACCGGAATCACCGTAATCAAGAACGTCAAAGAAGAAATTATAATGAAGACATCATATACACATCATTTCTGTATTGTAATCACATCAATTGCAATATCACATGAATTTGAAGCATTATTTGTTCATCCAAAAAAAATATATATATATAAAATAATTATAACAATATAACAACCAAGAATACGGAAAATAACCATATCGCTGATATTGCAAAAATAAGGAGAGCTTCAAGCTATGCACAAATAAGAAAATGCAAGAGCAAATCATGAATAAATGAGATAACTGATTAATTGCGAAGAAAAAACCCTCAACAGATATAAATGCCTCTGAATTGCGATCACAGCATCTGCAATATCAAATAAAACTGATATTAAATTGATACGATGTTTGATAATAAAAATAATCATGAAAATTTTCTGAAAATGACATCAATTCGTCACCCAATCCACCCTTAGCACGTCCATCGGCCTGTGGGGATTCTAGGGTCATAACAGACAATTTCTCTAAGATGCGAGTATATTCAGAAGATCGTAGCCTGTCAAAATGATCATTTGCAAGCTCCTTGATGTAATCCAAGATTAGTAGTAAGTCAACGTCTTTACGGATGTTTTTTCATCTCACATACCAGGGGGCTCTGGTAAACTGACGAAGAATGATGTTCTGCTGTGCCTGTAGACGTTTTATATTTGTAAGACTGACATGAGCCCACACTCGGGCAGCATATGTCAGAATAGGACGAATAATAGTTTTAAAAAGCATTATTTTGTTCTTCAACGTTAGCCGGGCCTGTGGGAATGTGATTCTGGATACCATCCCAACTGTTTGTGAGGCCTTATTTCTTACGTACGTCACCTAAGGAGGAAATGAGAGCGAGTTATACTGATGTTTGACATGGAGTTTTCTTGTTAACACCGTATTGCCGATGTTCTTGGAAACTTTTACCGTCTAGTGAATAGGCATTTCTGATGATTTAATTTTATATCGTTGTCTTGGCACAAGTCTTCAGCTGATTCTTGTAAATTTTCAATACATTTTCCCCCTACTTTGTGATCGGTCAATAGTGTGGCATCATCTGCAAATAGACCAAGCATTCCACGCTGAGAAGTTGGAAAGTCATTGATGTATAGTTCAAAGAGTAGCGGTCCCAAACAAGAACCCTGCGGGACAGAGGCTCTTATTTGTCTAACAGTTGAGAGACAGTTGCCATTTTTTACTTGAAATTTTCGATTGGAAAGGTAACTGTTTAAAAAGATGATCAAATAGTCATGCAAAACCAGATCAATTAGTTTTGCCAGTCAGGTCGTGTGATTCTTTTAATCGAAGGTCTTACATATATCAAGAGAGAGAGCACAGACATGTTCCTCGTTGTTGAACGCAGTCATCACGAGCTCGGTAACTCTGTGCAGCTGAGTAACGCAAGAATGCCCCCGCCTGAATCCGTGCTGCTCACTTCGAAGAATGTTGTTGAAGGACAGGTAAAGCGTCAAGACGTGAAATATAGATACGTTCAAAGACTTTGTGACAAATGTTACTAAGCTGATAGTTCTGAAGTTTTGAGAGAAAAGTGGGCCAGTTCCAGATTTATGAAGAGGTTTGACGACAGAATGTTTCCAGACATTGGGAAAATAGCTTGTCTGAAGCATGCTATTGAATATATTAATGAAGGATTTGTGGATAGAAAGAGGAAGATTTTTTAAGAGCGAGATTTGAAATTTCATCACGAGCAGAATCTTTTTAGATTTGATTTCGTCAACATTCGTCAAACCGGCAGCACCCATTCCGCCCGAGCAAACTCTGCCTAGGAATTCTTGAACTTTCCCGTGGTGAGCTGAGGCTATATTTCGAGATTGCAGACCGTTTGGCATAAATTGCTTTTCATAGTTATCAGAAAACGTTTCAACAATCTCTTCGTTTGTATACAACAGTTGACCTTGTTCGTTTGCAATTTTGTCCACCACTGGAGATTTTCGTTTACAGATTTTCCACGTCTTCGAAAGTGAGCCTTCGGATGCTGTGGCTTTCTCAATGAAGTGGGCGAATCTCTCATTGACATATTCAGTTGTTTCTTATTTCCTTTTCTAGTCTGTTTAAAGTGGTTTTGCAAGACCGTCTTCTAAATCTTTGCCAGAGTTTTCGGACCCGGTTTTTTTGTCTGATTTTGTCTCGCAATTCTTCAGAAATGTCAAATCTGTTCTCTTTTGCCTTGATCTTCCTGGTGGCGGCATCTACAGGTGTTTTAATTTGTTCAGTCACTTCAACTACTGCATTTTCAATACAGTTTGTCATCAATTCTGCAGAGCTCCACCCAGGACCGAAAGATTCCCCATTTAGTAATCAGTTGATATGGAATATCCTTTGGTTTAGTTATATGAATGGTGAAAATAATAGGGTTGTGAGTTGAATTAAGTTTGGCAGTTGTTTCGAAAGTTCTTCCATAGTCCAGAAAATCAACTGATAGGATAATTCGTTGGAATGCCAAGCACACACACACCTTAACAATATATGAGAATGACAATCCTAGTCGCCAGCAAGTAGCAACGGATTGTCGGTATTAGACATGATAGATTTAGGACTGGCTACAGAAGTTTTTATGAAAAATATTTTTAAAACAATTACTGTTTACACATATTAACTAATATATAATTAATATTTTTATTGAATAATATATTCAAAAATCATAAAAAATATATTTCTAGTGAAGATTTTAGCAAAAATACTAGCCTCAAGTCACCAGTAAGTATATTTTTTTATTTTATTCATTCTTTTTTTAGCTAATAGAGGGCGCTAACACTTCCGAAATGCAAAGTCTAAATCTCAGTGGATCATTTTAATTGAATATGATATTCATTTCATTTTGATGTCGGATTTATTGCAGAAGGTTTTATTTCTTCATCAGTTTATTATAAGAATATCAGTTCATCAGTTTATAATCAGGTTATTAATCTCTCTCAGAATATTAATCCTTCATCAGAAGAATTTCGACCTTTCAAAATCAGTTGTGACGATGTTGGTAGCATTATTTGACAACCATAAGTAATCTTTATGGGCATCGTATAATATTTTATCATGTGTATATATTGTTTGTAATTTGTGTTAATTGCATTTTTAATTGGGTTGCTGTATTTTTGAAACATATGACAACCATATTTTTATGGGCATCTTTTTATCAGCCACCTCGTTGGGCATTTTGCCTGTTGTGGCGTTGTATTTGTATTTGTATTTATTTGTATTATATGGCGAATGTGTTCTAATATATATGGGACGGTCAGTGTGACCCCTTTCCGTCTTTCCAGGTATACCCGCTCTCATCTCCATTGCTAACAAAGATAATGGAAAAAGCGTTGTTGTACGCTAAGCACATGATAATTCAGGAAAAGTCGAGAAATTTTAAAGCTTTTGGTTCATTCTTACTTCATATATGGGAGCAGAAAGAGAGCAGAGAGTAACACAGACCCCGTCCGTTTTCCAAATGTTCTGAGTAGTAGTTGGTTATTTAGTAATCTCTCTCTTTCTTTCTCTCTCCCTCCGAGCTCAAGGACCCATTGACATCTCTTCAATTTTCTCTGGTCAAGAAGCCTTTATTCTAGTTCTTCGAGGGTGAAACAGCTCATCAGGTTGGTACTTTAGGATGACGTACGTCACGGTCATTAGATCACGGTCATCAAAATACTCACTCTAACTAGTGAAAAAATATCCATAAAAATATCAAAAACTAAAAAATGTAGATTTTTCCACGTATAATGCTATCTATTAAATTTCTCTCAAAATGTTATAGGCTGTATGAAATTCAAAATAGCAATATAGTGGAAACATTAGTCTCTATCTAAGCTACTAATAGTATCATAATATCCGCAACATATCCTCGTTCAAGTGCTTAAGTGCATTCCGGAGAGTTGAGCAGCCCTTGTATGAACCACGGTATCCATACGCGATACGAAAAAGAAACCTTTCATCATCCATACTACATGCGCCTTCAATCCTTCAAACCATTTCCTCATCCTTTCCATTACATTGACTATTTCACGGAAAAGGAAAAAAAAAAAAAAAAAGGATGAAGATTAAATGAGCATCATCCCATTCACGATCAATTTGAAAAACGAGCTCCATTATATCGTCTTCACAACTTCTTTTTGCTTGCTTTTTTTAATGCGAAAAATCATATTACATTTGCTTATCGTTAGGCTTAACCAAGAAAAAAGTTTCTTTTCATGAAAATTCATAATTTCTTACTTTTTCCCCCACGTGAAAAAAAAAAGAGGAAAGAATTTTGATGCTCGAAGTGGGTGAAGAGCACGAATTTGTCTCACTCATTTTATTACTTGTGCCTCTCCTTTTTTCCCCGAAACCGTCAAATTTTATTATTACTATGGAGAGAAGAGTGAAAAGTTTTTTCTTTCTTTCTTCGTTTTTTACTCGGTCCTGACGTTTATTAAACTCGGCGATGGATTTTTGTATGTAATAAGAGAGAGCCCCAAGTACGTTCTCCGTCCCCACTTTTGGAACGAAAATCGAAATAATATTGATTTTTCTCGGGTGAAAATGATTTTTTTCCCCGTTTTCCATTTCTTGATAGACAGCACGGGAAATCGATGCATGATAAATATACATACAGTGTGTCATCTAGAAATATATATATTTTTATAATATGCATGACTGAAAAGTATTTTTTGGGAGATTTAAAATGGATGCGAAAATGTGCTTGTTGTGTGAATCGTATCTGCCCGCGAATTCGATTTGATTACGTTTGAGAAACTAGTCTTTAAAGATATTTCGGGTTTTTTAAAAGTACAAATATACAGAATAATTATTTTTACTTGTTTATTTTCTTTTATATCTGAGAAATGAAATTTAGAGATTAGTGGGAGTTGGGGTAATTTACGTATATTTTCACATTGATATGAATGCTAAGAGATGGCGAAGTGTCCACCGTCAAACCGAGGGAAACGCAGGACACATCGGCACATGGCAATTATGCGCATTGTACACTAAAATCCCTTCTCAAATTACGTCCGAAGTGTGCGGGCAAGGGCGCGGGTGGAAACATGTCCGACCAACTTCTCGGTGGGCTACCGCCGTTATCCACAGGTTCGATTCCAGATATTCACAAAAAAAAAAATTCTGTCGAACCTGGGATTATTGATGACACACAGATATCTGTCCCACACTATTGCGCCCGTCGTCCATTGGAAGCTACTGCGAGCGAAAACAAGTAGCAGAAGAAATCGCTGAATAGAGATAATATTTATTAGAGCGATCTTGGCATATGCACGATTTATTCCGTGACTTGGTTTCGCTCCCGGAAACTTCCAGTGGACGACCGGCCTTATATGCCCCAGTTACCGTTGAAAAGTGATTTTCTGAATTACAGCGTAATGTGGACGGGATGAGAAACGGGGCGGCACGTGAGGGATCCACCAGCTGTGGAGACATACTTCAGCGGGATTAGCGTCACGCCTCCATAATGGTATATGGCGGACAGCTAAGATTGCAATATCACTTCATTCGAAAATGAAATATATAAAATAGCTATTGTCCAGTACGTGGAGCCCTCTTAACCATTTCCTAACTCCTCTAAGGGTTAGGAGGAGGACTCCCGTTCTCCTAAAGTCATCCTTCCACTTTTTCGGGGCTTAGTTCGTCGTGGATTGGAGTATGCCGTCAGGTACTGGAGACCGTAGTTACAGAGTGCACAGTGACTTGGTCGAGGGGTGCAGAGAAGAACCACGCATGCTCTTAATGGCACACGGGGATCAAACTATGAAGAGAGACGATGTTTTGAAAATGTTTACATTGGAAGAGGGCAGATGTCGGGGGATATATGATTGAAGTGTAACATTTTCAACGGGATGGATAGCATGGACCATGAATTATTAACACGCCGACAATCGGCTGCTTTCACAATGGGACACCCAGTATCGATTTGTAAGGGGCAATTCTAGGTTCCAGAACATTTCGCAGGAAGTTTTTCTTTAATAGGGTTGCCAAAAAAAGGAATAGCTTACCCCCCGGAGGTTGTAAATTCTAACACAATTAACACGTTTAAAAAGAAATACGATTAAATTGAGAAGCTATCCATACTTATATTAGACAACCATAACTTTTTATAAGCAAATATATTTATATTTTATCATAATTGTTGGTTTCTTATTTCTCTTATTGGGTTGCGGTATTTTTGATATAGTTTAGAGATACGTATTCGACACCCGCATTTTTTCGCCCACCTCGTTGGGCATTTTGCCTGTTGTGGCCTTTGTATTTGTATTTAGATTTCTTTTATCGCTTTTAGATGACGGCCTTAAGGCTAAGCGCAAATTGAGTCGCGTGCAGCGTTCGCGAGTGGGCGGGACCCGAATGCGATGACGTCAACACGCCCCGTGCGTAGCGAGGGGATGCGCATATTGGAACGCGTTTCAAGTGCACGAGCGTTTTCAAAAGGAAACGATTTCGGGCCTGCAACCTTGGCATTTGGGAGGTTCCCGGAGATTGGATATTATATATTGGTCATTAAAGTTTACACTAATGAAGGCATAACATTAATTAAAATAAAAAGTATGGGAATGCGCTGAAAAATATATTAAAATACCGTACATAAAAACGTGAACACAATGAATGAATATTCTGAACTTAATGGAATTTACTGATGGAATTTTTCCGAAATTAATATCCGATATTAATCCCATAATGAATGAAAATTTTGAACTTGTGAAAAGTTAAGACAAATGAAAGGATTGATCACAATTAAAAATAAATAATTTCAAAACTGCTGGAATTTAATGGAAACAACTACATTAATGAAATACCAGGATTAGTGAAATTAATAATTAAATTTCAGATTTAATGAAAAATTATTCCTCTATCGATCGATAAAATATCATAATTAATGAATATTCGGAATTAAATTCGAATTCATAAATTTAATGGGAAATATTTCGTAGGCTATTAAAAAAATAAAAGTGGATTTTTTTCCTCTAAAAACTAATAAAAATTATGGATGCATAAAAATTAATTAAAATTCAGAATCAATGACAATTTATAAAATTTGGAAACAATCACAAAATTAGTGAAAATTCGGTGTATCAATGAAAATCCTGAAATTAATGAATTCCAAAATTAGTGAATCCAATAATGAATTCCTAAATTAATGAATCCCATACTGAATTCCTAAATTAATGATTAATGAATCCAATAATGAATTCCTAAATTAATGAATCCCATACTGAATTCCTAAATTAATGAATCCCATACTGAATTCCTAAATTAATGAATCCCATACTGAATTCCTAAATTAATGATTAATGAATCCAATAATGGTCCAATAAAGTCAAAACTTTGCAAAGAACAATAATATTTAATAAAAATTCAGAACGAAATAAAATAATTCAGGAATTAATTAAAGAAATAATTGATAATACCGTTGTTACGTAAATAATGTTAATATTAAACAACATTTTTCATAAGAGAATGCGAACTCTATCAAAATGGCGGTTTAATTTTTAAAATACCCCTACCGAATACGAAGAATCGTGCGCGCGGGGCACGAAAATCTGCGGCTCAACAGCAGCGCCAACGAGTGCGCGCGTACGCGCGCTTAGCGTAGTGTCACCTCATGTATCAATTTGCGCTGTCCTTCTGATTTCCGTTGGCCGCAAAACAGACTGCTGCCCTGCTTCGTGTCGCGAACGGTGCACGTGCCTCAATTTGGGCTTTGCCTAATGGCCTGATCAGTCATCTCCTGATGATTTGAATTTGTGTCACTGTTGCTTTCTTGAGATGAAATTCTTGAAATGAGATGAATAGATAGCGTACGAATGCAAATATTTTCAATTTTTTCCTCCATTATTTTTCTATTCTCTGACAGGTGTTGCTTGTACTGTATTCTCCACTCCCTTTTTAACTCGATTCTATTAGATCTACTATGCAACGTCCAAGTTTGAGTGCTATTTATAACTCTCAAAAGAGAAATGGATAAATTTTTAACTGGTACTGCTATGAAAAAATTGATTTTTTTTTCCGCTTGCGCACGGGGAGAAGTATATCTCTACTTATTTGCGCAACTAAAGGGTTAATGCGCCCAAGATGGCAGGCGATTACAGACGGCTGATTGAAGTGTGTTACAAATGCACATGGAACGAATGGGAATCCCACCATAGTAAAATTTCAGTAATCAAAATTCAATGATTCAATGACTAAAAAAATGGTAATCCTTACTGAGAAGGGGTGCATTTTAATCAACGAATGCTTCTTAGACCATTCCTTTGAAAATCCCAATCATCAACCTACAGTGTTGATAAGTGGCGCAGGGTGATTAGGAACCGATAGGAAAAACTTCAGGAGTGATAGACACGATGAACAAGCAATTTCCGTGGATTGCAAAAGGGATGGGAATCGTACTAGACGTACACACCTAGACGGCGTGTTGTTTCCGACAAGACGTGCGTGCCAGATCGAAAAACCCTAAGAGTGATTTCACCGGTGTCTGTGCGAAACGGCTTGCGGTGTCTTCACACTCCAGACATGCTCTGTAGCCTACATAACACTAACAAAGGGGCCTGTTTCGTGCAGATAAATTGTAACCACTTTATCCCACACCAACTGCGGTCAGGTATCGCCATTCGGCTATTTCCAATCTGTAAAATAGGGTGGAACTGAAGATCTTCAGTTGCGTTTTAACTTTCCTTAAAGTTTCTCCTCGTGGGTTTTGAATCACCCTGCACTTTCATCGTTTTATTTTCGTTGTAAGAACATTAAAAAAAAACTGATTCCTTTCTTTCAAACCGAGCACAACCCAGGTCTATCACAACCTATGGGCGATTTACTATCTAGTGAGTTGCACCGGAAGTGTAACTGTGTGTGTACCTAACAGTCTGAGTGCGTATGTAGTGTTATGTCTGATTTTCAGTGCCGCGCCATTTATATTTCAGAAGTGAAGCGAGTGATGTATTATGATTGAATTTCATTAGTACTATTTATAGCTCTGTTGCTCTCTGCGGCGAGAATTTTGAAAGGGGAGATCGGTTCGCATTCGCGCCTTGAAGTTGGGAATCACAAAAAACCAAAATCAGTCAATCACCACTGTGGTGACGGTTCGAACCCGGGACCTCGCAGTGCGAGTCCGTCATCATGACCACTCGAGAAAACTGATTCCGTTCCCGATTGCTTCATCAGTAACATAGAAGGCAATATTTTAAAGATTTGAAATCATTTCAAAATACGATTTCTGTATCACTGGAACGAAAAAGAAGGATTTCTTTTTTTCGTGTCAAAAACCAAAAAGTGCGATGATATTCGTCAAAACCATCTGCCTGCCCTGGAGCAGGGTGTCAATTCTAAAACAGATTGCTTTCTTTTGTTTGGTACCTCCCTCAGGTACAATAAGATGGTAAAATTTTTAAAATTAACCAAAAAAGGGAAAAACCGCCCGGAGCTAAGAAGTAAGTGAATTAACTCATTAACGTTACAATCACTGGGGAAAAAATTATTAAAAGAACACTCTTTAAAGTATCTTTTAATTAAGAAAACAACTTATGGAGGGATTGTTTGGAGGCAATTCGATCAATCGTTCATGCGCATGATTAAAGAATATCTTAGAATAGAAACGTCTAGACATAGACGATCCTCGCCTTACAAACTTTCGAGATATGAACTGAAGTATTTTGGCTCTCTTTGGGCTGGGGTTATTCTTGAATGATAATTGTCAGATTTCTCTAACAAATATGATTTAAATTTACTTGATGAAATACATTCGTATTCAAATTTACCGCCATTAGCAAATTCACAAGCGTTGTTAAGGTAAGGCCGGTCGTCGACTGGAAGTTACTACGAGTGAAAACAGGTCACGGGACAAGTCGTCGAGTGTATGCGCAAAGACGGTTATAGTAATGTTGCGCATACACGCGACATGCTTTTGCTCGTGGTAGCTCCCAGTGGACGACCAGTCAAAAAACGATTATAAGAGATCAATGGAATATAGCAGCGGTTCTCAACCTTTTTGACTCTCAATTTTTATGGCAGAACCTTGTAGGTCTCTTTTATTTATTTATCTATCAAATTTATTGATTTATATTATTTTCCTCGAGTCACCGCGGAGCACCGGTCGAGAACCCCTGTAATATAGGAAACAGCTGATCTCTATCTGAATTGATGTGGTGGTGGACCATGGATATTATATTATGTCGGGTTGTAGCGAAAGCTATGCTTTTGGCTAAAAATACCTTCGCTGCTGCCCGGTCTCTCTATCCGAAATTAACCAACTTTCGCTTGGTGCAATTTTGCTAATGTTAAACCAGAAATACCAGATGTTCAATGCGACTGACCTTGGATATTAAATGGAAATTCTGGATTCCTCCCTATATCACTTTCCAATCTATAGAGACACTGAGTGTCTTTCTACAAACTGCACACACTGATTGAGAATGGCTGCTTTAAAAAAAAAAATTGGCACTTCCTTTATAACTTTATCTTAAGAATGTCCCCTTTCATTCTTAGCTGACTTTGTGCCCACTTTGAAGTTCGTATTATCCCACGAGCTTCCAAAATCGCTCTCTGAGCAATAGAAATATGCACATGTGTTACCTAGGGCTATCAAAAATCCGCATGCGCCTCCCGGGACTCTCAAAATCCCCATACACAACTTTCCTAAATCCCGAAATTCCAAAAAATTTCGACACCATTCATTCCATAGCTGCTAAGTGTCCTAGATTTTCACGCCATCTCCTGGACTCAAGAAAAATTTTTATACCGCCAAATTTTTACTGTGATTGTCAAAAAATCCCTACTTTCAGGGGGCAGTGAAAATAGATTAATAAAGAATAATAATCTGGAAATGCCCATTGCTTGAATTTTTCCTCCTCTGAAAATGACGTCACATGTAATAAAAATTGTCGTAACTGCGTTAACTCAACGGTTCCCAAGTACTCGTGTTTATAGCCGTTCAAAATAGATGTGGACCCCCAAAAACACTTGTTGTCGGCCAAGGACTCCCAACTTTCAGCCGTAGAACCCCGGCAATCTGAGTGTTTGCCATTGACACTTGATTTATAGCAGAAGTGATCACAGTCATTGATCAGCGAGAACGTTCCCGAACAATGCAGTGCATCCTATCCAGCACTAGTAAATCTGATGCAACAATGATATGATGCATCTCTAAAAGAACTAAAACAACATTTCACCCTCCTATCGAGAAATTCCATCACAAGCACAATTTCTGTCAAATTATAAAAGTAGTTTAAAACACAAAATGTTTTATTTTGGCGGCGAAAAGCGCAAAAATTCGCCAACTAGCTAGAGTTAGTTCGGCCTCTCGGCAGTCGAATCAGCGAGATGATTCATTTCTAAAAAGACCAAACGTACCACTGAGTCTGTATGTATCGCTTTGGTCCCGATGGCTACTTTTTTTCTCCTCAGTGTGATTTTGACAGATCATTTAATCCACTGTTTGGCGATGATTGGAGACTTTACCCTAATTGGAAATTACTGAAAAGAGGAAAAAATTCCTACAATTTTTCAAAAACCCCTTTGTTTTTATACTGAAATTTGATTCACACAAAAATCCCCCATCCTTAGCGCCGATTCTCCGAGGTTGGCAGCTGTGCCATTTGAGAACTACCTTACACTACGTTTATTGTCGGACTTTCGACTAACACATCGGTTACCATATAATCTAAGTTGAGGATTTACTATGTTTGGATTCACTTATATCCAATCTATTACCTTAATAATACACGCCCAATAAAGAACGTACATATTCCTCAGTTTTCAATAATAGAGCTGATCATAAAATATCGAGATCGATCAAGAAAAACATTCGAGTCGAAACGAACTCTCAATGTACGTATTTCTTTGGAGATCAATATGAGATAAAAGAAAGCGGAGGGGGGCTTGAAAGAAATCGTCTGATATACGAGCCGTTATACCTGTTTGATTAAGATATCGGTGATCAATAAAACGTTCTAAGAGAACGATAAAAGGAAAATAACGAAGGGAAGAGAAAATAACATTGTGCACCGTGGTTGGCTAATGCCGCTTTCATTTGATCGCGTATGACACGGTATCGATCTCTAAGAGTATAAAGAGCTTGTGTGGAATCATTAAAAAAAAAAAAAGAAAACGATCTTTAGATCTTTCTCCGAGTATATATATATATATTGATAATAAATCGTTTAGACAAAAAAGATCTCGCTTGATTCAAGTTTCGTTTTAGCATTCTGGTGATAAGTATCCGTTGCTGGGGACGTAAAGACACGAAGTCATTGTATGACACCTGAAAAAGAATCAATGCAAAGACTGCAATTATAATACGGAGCATTTGTTTACTAACCTGTGCATACTGGCTATATATCTATATACATTGCTTATAACTTCGATGGTAGTAAATTTGCCAATTTTTAAGACCTCACAGTGAATAATCTAGTCAACCCTTACTGTGCTTAGATCATTAGAGTAGAAATTAATGAATTATTATTTATCAATCACATTCATACTATTGATTATATGCCAATTCATTTAACCCTTTACCTTACGGATTTTCGGCAACAAATTTGAACATCAATAAAGTTAAAATATCGTTAAAGTAATTGTAATAAGTCATCTAAAAACCGGTACTTTATTTTTGGCAAGTTCAGGAAACAAATGAGAAAAGAGATGAGGTATAACCACACCGACCACCCTTCCACCAAAAAAACAATTTACTGGAGCTCCTTGAAATAACAGGCTGATTTATAAACCATTTTTGAACAAAAGTTTCATGTCAGTGTTATCGTTATAGTCAATTGTTGTTCCCTATGTTTGTTCCAGACTCTGCCACGAAGCCGGGCTGGAAGAGATCTCCGCAACGGGATAAATCCAGTGGCAAGGTTCTGGCGTTCATTCATTCATGTTTCCTATGTTTCGTTATAGCTATTACCGAGGAAAGACTTTGACTAGCAACCCCATTATTAGATTAAGATAGAAGACAAGATTGATCTCGTCTTTCCATGGATAAAGGTAATGCTTGTAAGTAAAAATTGAGTAAAACTCTTGATGATTACACTTGCGATTGCATTCACAAAACTAAAAAATACTGAGATCACCGACTTGTGTGTGTGAAAGATCAAAATATTCAACATGGGAAGTTTTCAAACTGTTTGCTTAACGCCTTCCCTGGGCTGGTATAATCCGTAGACGCTTTCCTAGCCCTTCATACGCCTTCCTTGAGCTAAGAAATATGTGCACACTTTTTTGAGGATCACACAATCTGCACACTGCTCCTTTATTTACCTTCTCTGCGCTTTATTTATCAGTATCCTCCTCCTAATCAGAACATAGCCCACCACTCCGTCTCATTGAAGAGATATAAGCAGGTGATCAAAGACCTGGGCCAAGCTGGAGAAACTTATCAGTATCCAAAACTCTTACGCTTTTTCTGGGCTCTGAAAGTCAGCGCTCCACTTTTCAGTATCTTAAATGCGAATATCTTCCTCTGAGATCCCGAAGTCCGCACTCTGCTCTCCAGTAGCAAAAACTTGTACACTTTCTCTGGGTGCACAAGATCCTCACATTTATTCAACCTTGAGACTCTAATGTCTCTCACAGGAAGACATACATAAGGTTTCATCACCATTGGTCGAAAATTTAATCCCATGTTAACTCACAAAACGAAATATTTCTGCGATTGATATCAATGAGACACTTTTGGAAAATGTGTCTTCAATATTTGCAAGAAGTTCCCCCAGTCAGCGAGAATAAAATCAATGGCAATCGGCTTTAGCGAGATCGTTGGGCCGTTTCTTGTCTGTATAATATCGAACAACTGTCATTGACCATCTTCTTGGAGGCTCCGATTTCCCGATATTCTTTCGTGGGGCTCGAGTGCCAGGGAACGCTTTGATGGAAAGCGAGGAAAAAGTTTTTCTCCCGATATAGCTCAACATACTCTCGCGAGGTTTTGATCTCATCACCGAACTTTCAAGCCGATTCGCAGCCTGTCAATATGGATCAAACAGATATAGAAAGAAAATGGACATAGAATGAGGTATAAGGCACATGAACATTAGGAGTGGTTATATATAAGTTTCTAGAAGTTCATCTAACAAGTATTTGTACAACTGCGGAATGTCAAAAATTCTCCCATAATCCTAGTTGATTAGATAAAATCAGCCCGATGTGATCAGAGTGTTATAACGTCCGAGAGATATATCTGGAAATTGTCTTTCTATGTGTGAGAAATAGAAATAGACACTACTGTGAACCGAGTGGGGAAAGCTCGGTTCACAAGTTATTGCTATTTCCACTACTTTGAAGTGCATAAGCTTCTTCACCAGCGCAATTCATTTAATTGATATGCATTAGAAATAGGAAGTCTTCAAAAACGTCAAGTTCCTCTCCAGCCTAAACCAATGAAGAGAAATAATCATTTTCTATTATATTCATTGTATGCATACAGGGTGATCGAGAACTTTATAAAGACACATAAAACACTGAACAAGCAATTTAATCATGCAATGAATGGTCGTAACTGTTTGATGGCGCTTGTCTTGAAAGTATAAAGCATTGTTTTCGGCATTTTTCTTCATTTCTATCGTGGATTGCAAAAGTGATGCGGACATACAACTCAATTTAATGTATAGTGTTGCGGGCACGAATGTGTGGTCTAGAGGTGCAAATAATTTACAGAGAGTGTGTTCCGACAAGACTGGTGCAGTTCGAAAAGGGCTTCTTGTGGTATCTTCAAACCCCTGCACGCCCTGTGACCTACATGCTACAGACGAATTTGTCAGTAGCAGTTGTCAATTTCGCCTCAAACAAAGCTCTGTCAAGAGGGTTCTCAACTGCTGGCCTTAATTGCAGGTCATTTATAAATTTGTTGAAAATCCTGCTCAATACCTTTTTCGATTAACTGCAACTTATATAAAACATGTAACTGAAAACATATGTTTGAGAGGCTCCATTTCTTATGTCTATTCATTAAGAAGATTCTAGTTTTTTTTTACAGTATATACTTTTTTGAAAAGAACTAAAAAACTGTATTGCTCTTATTTTCTAAAATCAATTCTAGCTTCGGAAAGTCGGCCCAAGTAACAATACAGACTCCGAGGACTTTTCTCACAGACCATGTTCAACAAACTTTGTTGATTGAAAATCATAAGTATGAAGTGGGTGATGTTATAGAAGATAATTTGCGAAGTCAACGATAGGTTATGATGTGGAAGGGATTTTCTCGCAATAAGCAAAAACCGTTTTCTCAGAGGAATTCATTTCAATGACAGATTTGCAATTTGAAAACGACTTTGAAAGAGCTATTTGAAAACACTCTACGCATGGGCCATTCTTTAATCAAAACTGGAAATGTTTCCTCTCTATAGAAGCTTCATTGAAATACTTCGTAAATAGGCCGCGCGGTTTTCCCCAGGTACTACGTCTCGGAATATTAACAGAGTGACATTAAAATATTCTCTCAGTTTATTCATGACTCACTTCATTCCGATCGCTTCAACGGTGCATTCAAATACTTTGCATACCGACTAGGACGTTCAGACTCTCGCAATCATCGCCACGCATTCCATTTCTCGAGCTAATATGAAAACACACACTTTCTATTGAGCGTTAAAATCCCACTATAAATTACTAAATGCAAATGCCTCGATCAGGATCAACTATACAAAATACGCTTTTCTGTCTCGAAACATATGTACACACAAATACATATGTAACTCTGAATAACACTCTCTCGAGAGATTCATCTCCTCCCTTTCAAAGCGAATTCTGGAGCTGAACACGACAATAAATGACCGTAATTTAAATATTAAAAAAATATATATATATACACACATTATCTTTATTCCTTGAATTCAGTGGATTAGGGAGAAATTTATAAACTCCATTCAAAAGGAGACAAGTCTTCTAAGCGTTGAATAAAAAACGGAATGTATAAGTTTTTTCACAGGCTGAATAACAATAATAAAAAAAGTTCTTTCAATGAATCAGTGAAACCCGAATTTTTATTAATATTTTAGGAAAAATTTTGTTTTTTTTTGATTTAATATGAAATGTGAAAAATATGGGGAAAGAAGGGGAAGATGGGAATGAAATAAATCTCGGTTATGGAATAAAATGAATTCAATGGTTTTTCTTTCGAATTTTTTTATATTCAAGGAGGAGCTCAAGCAGATACAATTTTGCTTTACAAAGATAACTATTTTTTTTCCCCCTAGAATATTTTCCTTTTTTTCCTTATGGGGGAAAAGAGGGAGATTCTTTCTACATTAAATGCCAAAGAGAGAGAATCCCAGATCAGCAGATTATTTATTCTCTTTGCTATTCTTTCTTTAGAATTTTACTTTCTGTTTTTATTTTGGATCGAAACCTTTTCGATATTTTAGCTTTTTTTTATTATTTTCTTCTTCTTCTTCTTATTATTATTATTCTTCGATCCTATTCCTCATTCCTGCTGTTTTTTAGCGCTTTCTTCTCTTTGGTGTTTGGAAGGAAGTAATCCTCCGGATCCAGCTGGGGCTTTGTTCTGAGAAAAAGCAAGGAAAGAAAAAGTTTCCCATGCTTCTCTCTCTCTCGTTGCCTTCATTTCATTCATTGTATAAAATACAGACGCGTTGCTTTACTGTTACTTCCCTATCTTAAGGTTTGATATTTATTGTTACTTCATACCCCCACCGTACACACTGTATGATATTATTCATGGAACTATGAAATAAACTGAATAGCGATCGACTTTTGTTCGGTGGAATCAAACGTAAGGCGTTCCATATTTCTTTCTACTTTGTTATAAGTGAATCGCATTTGGTATTTTTTTTTCCGTTCTTTAATCGAATGCCTTTCGTATATTGCGCAAGATTTATTTAAAAAATAAATGAAACATCCCAGATACTCTCAAGCGCAGTTCATTAAATGCTCAAGTTATAAATCCCAAATGAAAAATATGGTTGCAATTTGAATTTACGTCTTATCTGGAGCATATTGAGGGTAAGGGATCCGCATTATACAGTAAATGCCTCTTGAAATGTCGAAATAGTTTTGTCTTCAAATAATTAGTATGTTCAGGAACTTGTTTAAAAAAATTATAATGATGCTGATGAAATTAGAGAATATCAGAAAAATTATTATTATATGAAAATTCTCATGAAAATGGAAACTATCACAAATCATTATTGCACATCTTTCGTGGTTATATATGTAAATCCAGAATAGTTCATTCTTTGCATCATGGGTACAAAAGAGTACGTTTCTGTGCAAACGTAAAATTACGCGTTTACTTGTTTCGACAGTATGAGAAAAAGCGTGCTGATATCGTAGAATTACGTTTTTCAGTGACCATTTTTGGTTTGGATCATGGAATTTATGTATCTGAACATTGAATCGATGTGTGTCCGGCACGTATCTGCAGTGGACTTCAATATCAAGTACTAGTGGACCATTATCTCCCATCATCACCGTTGTAAAGATAGTAGCTGGTATGCATTCAGATAGCTTCTATTTTTAACGTGACACCACGATCTTTTCGCAAGGATAGTATCAAGTACAAAATCATCGGATATCGCGACACCACCAAAGCACCATAAAAGTTTCATAGGTCATGGAAATGATGAGGATTTCATTCCTACCTCCAAACAGGGTCTTCAGCTGCTGGGTCAAGAAAGTAGAAAACAATGGATCGGATGACTTTTTTCGATGGGATGTGCATTGATCTCACGCCTAGTTTCTGCTTCCTGAAGTTGAAGACGAATGGAGATGGCAATTTCGTTGGCTATCGAGATTTTGCCAAACAAGATGTATCAGTGCTGCTGCAATTCAAAAAGGCAAAAATCTTGACTATGAAAAAATTGTCACCTCTTCAATTTACTAAGCACTCGTCGACACGTTTCATTCATCTCTAGTGCTGCGATCGCATTCGAGCAGATCCTGGTTGGTCGAGTTGGTCATTTATTCCCAACTATACTCATTTGTTTCACGCCATCTCCGACGTGCTAATAATCCCATTAAGCTAATAATCCCGTGCTAATAATTCCATTTTATTCCGAATAAGCTAATAATCCCATCATTATCCTGATCGAGTCAGTACCCTATTGATGAAAGGTTTAAAAATAACCTTATAATATTTTAGATCTAGTTCAAAAATAAGCTTTGAAAATGGAGCATGAAAGAATGATTAATACATGGATATGAGACCTAGCTCACGTTCTTGAGGAACTCCACTTGCATCCCTGTCCAATCGGAAAATTCGATGTTCACTATGACCCTCTATGATGCATCTTTCGATCTAGTATAGGTCTGTACTAAAGTAAAATAAGCTGCTTTCAATAGCAATCGCATCTAAATGTCCTAAAAGCTGAGCCCGATTTGAGAATACAGGTAAACAACGTCCACTTGTTGCTATTCAGATCAAAGTTTAGGTTTTTCTCATCGGAACAAAGCTTACTTTACAGGGTCATTTTCCAGAGTGTAATTTTTTTAATCTGGTTAGAGTTTACTTCACTTCTCGCTATCATTCGATGATAAGTTACGCAACTCATTTCTATCTGATCGGAGCCTGCTTTACTCGTTACTATTGAAAACAAAGTGTTTCATCGTTATTATCTGATTAGAATTCACTTCACTTATTCTCATCACTGACCGATTAAAGTTTACTTCATGTTTACTATTTGATCAGAGCTTACCTCACCCGTTACTATTTGATGATAGTTTACTTCACTTACAAAAATTTTTAATTTTTAAAAACTTGTTTTTTATTGATTGATGAACCATCTCTACCCAATCTATTAGTCAACAATTTCATGGAAATTCCACGTATTAATCACTCTTTCGTGGAAAATCTATGCATTTATCACTCTTTCATGGAAGCCTAGTCCGCACGTCATATTCAAAATAAAAATTTAATCTCTACATCTTCGATGTTCACATTAATTAGCTAATCCTTTATAAATGCACTTTAAAACATTTTCTGTGTTGAAAGTCACAATCTTTTAGAAGAAACTGTTCGTTTTTAAAGATATTTACGCACTCACCTGTAAATAATCTGCAAGTAATTTTAGAAACTTATTTTTCCGAGTACGACTGAGACTTTTCAAGGAAAGGAATTTAAAGATTTTCAAGTGAATTCCTTTTAGAAACTTTAATCTGTTCAGTCGAAAACATTTCCTCCATTATGAATTATCCTTCTTAAGATGACTGATAATGGGTTCATGATAAACAATGGTATGAAAGCACTTTATCTTTCCTTTAAGAAACAACTTTTGTGTTTCAAACTCGATGTAAATACTCATTCTTTTTTTAAAACAGAAACATAAGCATGTAAAATAACAACACAAAGGGAAAAAAATCATCTCAAAAAAATTTAGACTCAAATTTCAATAATCAATTCTCCGGCAATTCAGTGAGAACAGAAAATAAATTCTTAGGAATCGATCCCGTTCACTCCTGCAGCACGGAATATGGATCCATTCCCATTTTTTTTATTTTTTTATTTGGGGGTGTGCATAATGCTTTTTTATGTTCAACTGAAAAGAGATGGGAGTCGGAAAGAAAGAGAAGTGGTCGTCATTTTTCATTATATTCCAGTGTGCTTAGAAGTAGCCACGAATACGTATATACATATAAGCCTATACGTGTATGTATGAGTTTAGCGGAGGAATATCTAAGCATTGTTATAAAAACCAATATCTGATAAGTATATGTATATCTTTTTTCCTCTAAAAGTTATCGGTTGAAGAAAATTTTCATTTTTTTTTTGCCGACAGTATATATACGTTCTTTCCTTTCACTGATACAATAACATATGCTTAAACGTTTGCCTTAAAATATTAATTTTTACCACAATATTCTTTTCTCTCGCGATCTCTTTCGTGCTTACCCTCTGCGTATAGATATTGGTCAACTGAAAAAAAAATTATTATAAAAATCAGTGAAAAGGTACAAAGAAAATAATTTTTTAGGGAACTTCATGACTTGGTAATTGCATCTTCTAGAAAAATCCGATTTTTTTTATTTTCGGAATTCTTAATGAAAGGGAATTTTTATCTAAGTTTTTTAGATGCGTTTTATACGTGAGTTTTTTTTCCTCTTTGGCTGGTGGGAAATATGATGTGGTAGAAATATTTAAGGATAATCTTATTATTTGCCACATTATCTTAAACAAGAACGTATAATTTGTTTATTTTTGTGTGATTTTCGTTTATGAAAATAAATATGTGACATTAAATTGATGTACTCTAGTGTGATTCATAAAATTAGAGTATTTCGCAGCCCGTTTTTTTGCTATGGGGTATATGTATTTTAGTGTCTGTTGCCATCTACTTTCCAAATTAGGAGAGATTGAGCAAGCGTGCTGTTGCAAAGGAATGGTGTAGATCCAACACGTTTGGTGGTGAAACGTTTTTCCCGACGAATTGTCTTGTGTGTTCGTGGAAATCCTGTACACAGTTGCGTAATCGTCCCTTCCAAACGTCTTTTGAAGAATCGTATTGTTTCATTTATTTGTGCAAAGCGATTGAAGTTACGACATTTCTAAAATTAAAAAAAAACAAAAAAAACGCGACGCATTTTATCCGGTGAATTGTTAGCTGAGAACACAGACTGCAATCCCTACGATGCAATACCATCTCTGCTAAACCCCACTTGCATCTCGTGAATACTCCTGAGATATTTTCTTGAATAAGTGGGGTAATTAGAGGCAAGAAACTGTTATTCTTCTCCTGACGTAAAAACAATTGTGTGATAAAAGGACGTGTAATTTGTGGAAAAAATGTCCCGCTATCCTTCTTCCGAATGAAAACCTGACAAATCCTCAGGCAGTTGCTTGTATAAATGCATTATCTGCCGATAGGATGGCCGCGTTAGTAGGCAATATTGGTCTTCACGCCTCGGATATGTTTTAGGTTCGAAGCTTCAATCTCACACGCGCTTTTGCAAGACATGTTCTCTCGGTAAGCGTATTGTTACGCACCTGTTAGTGTGTGCTGACCACTGTCCTTCTCTGTCGATAAAAAATATGATCCTTTTCAGATTTCGATTAATCACGTTTGACAGTAAAAAAAAAGACAGTTATATATAGTATGAATTGTTTTCAACTTCTCTTAACCTGTCTTGCTAATTAGATGTTTCATTGAAGTCAGTTATTTCTGTGTATATACGATCAGAAAAAAGTTTTGGGATGTAACAGAGATCAGTTCTGTTTTTAAGTAGCGAAAAATTTGAAAAGATGAGTATATAAACGAATAAGTTGCGATAGTGAAGTAGAAATGAGATGAATGATTTGATCTTCTATTTGAGATCTTGATTATGGTAGGAATAGCAATTTGCATTCATTTATGGTCCGAGTTCCAGTTCTTCTATTGAGGTTCAACAGCGAAATACCGTCGACGCTCATTATAACGACACCGTGATATATCAACTGTCCCGTTGTATAGTTAATACAGTGAGATATCAACCGTTTCGTTATAACGACTGTGCGATAAATCAACCGCTTCGTTATAACGACTGTGCGATAAATCAACCGCTTCGTTATAACGACTGTGCGATATATCAACCGTTCCATACAAACTACTGGTAAGTTCCGAATTTTCCTCTATTTATATCACGTTGCTTTCAATCCAATATAACTGCTAAGATCATTAAATCCACTACAACGTCTGAATTCCTCTCTGCTCCGGTGCTTTATTTTGCAAAGAACCTAACAATCTATTCTTGTGTTTGACCTATTTCACTCGGACCTTAAATTAATGTGAATTTTATTTTATTTTTGTGTTTGACCTGATACATTCTCATTGCTAATTCTTACATTATAACAAAATGGATAATAATGAAAAAATGTTTTTTTCTTTGCTCCGTTCGAATACGGATTTTTCTTCAAAAAATAAATTCTATTTTATTTTTAAAAACCCAGATGTAACGTAACTACCACCCAGTATAACGACTGTTTTTGTGTGGAACGATGGGAGTCGATGCAACAAACCGCGACTGTGTGTATCTATGAAAATCCAAACTAATTTCATGGACGCAATAGCCTCATATACTGTTTTGACTAAAGTATTCATCTTTTATGTGCCCGAATAGAACGCCGAAGATAAATTTATGTCGAAGAAGGATTTAAAGAAAATTTTTCGGATTTTTTCCTTTATATCGCTCGATTTTTGTGTTTTGATTCAGTCGTGTTTTGAATAGTTTTTGGATACACAAATTTAAAGTAAAGTTTACGTCGGAAGATAGATTTCCTTTGAATATACGTTATACAAATCAGAAAACCTACAATTCTACAGAATTTGTATTTTCCCACGTGCAGACCAAAACTTAGAAGTTGAATATGTCAGTTCGTATATTTTTCTAGAGCTCAAAAATAAATATCGTTGCATAGAAATCCTATTTCAAAGATCTCAAATATTTAATCGCCATAAGACTACGATGGTACAAGATGAAGAGAAATGCTCCACATTCCACGATTAAGATTTCGAAGTGTATGCAAATAACTATCGCTAACGCCTACGAGACTTCATTTCGCAGATAAGAGATCTCTCTCACACATCAATTCCCATGATATATATCTGCTATATAAACAAAACGATTTCTGCTATAGATATATCAGAGTAATTGTTATCTTCGTCGTTTACGTTAAATGCTCAGGTTTTGATATTCAATTTATGTATATATTTTTTTAATCGCAAAACAAATTTATAGAAATATCCAATTAGGATTTCAAATTTTTTTTCGAGTATTACTTTAACGTTCTTTTTATGAAATCTTAAAAATTAATAGCATTCTCTCTAGCTTAAAAGTAATTTTACTCCTGTAATATTGAAAGTGATTTCATCGTATTAATTTCATTCCCGGGAGAGAGTCTAGAATTACCTCCATTCTCTTGATGGTGATAACACTGCTCTCAACACTGATTTAGTTCTCAAAGATATCCCTCAACTGGCGTTGTGAAAGTTCTGGGCGTAACTGGCGTCGTGGTACCATTCTGACACCAGCAAGTATTAATGCATTTTAAAAATCAACGAAAAGAGTTTTCGTAAAAGCAATGGGTTTTTTACATGATTTCATTCATCTATCAATAGATTCCCAGCTAAATAATTTTTTTCTCAAAAATTGTCTTTTACTAAGACACACATTCGAAAGAAGTGGAGGGATACATGACTTTGGATTTTTTTAAAAATTATATCATAAATTTTTTGGAACGCAACTTTCTTGATTAAAAATTGAACGGATATGATTAAAATATATACTCAGAGAACGAAATTTGAAAATTAAAATATTATTTACTATATTTTCACAAACACCAAAATTAGTCTTATTCTAAGTCGGAAACACGGAAACACGGTACTTTGCAAAGAACACCATTGATCACACAGATCTTACGTACAATTAATTCCCTAACAACACTATCCTACCTCGGATATCCGACGTTTAAGCATTAATTTGGAACCGTTATCGAGAAAACTGGTGCTCTTCCGATACGCCATTTCTATCTCAACCCTCTGGCAGTCAGACAAAAAAAAAAAGACTTACGCAAGTGGTGTGGGGTGGGGTCATTTTGACCCCCTCGGAATCTTTCATCAATAATATAAAGGGAAGAAAAGTAGGATAACATAAAATCATAAATATTTGTCAAACATATGCAATATTGTGGTGGAACTGGGAGTTCTAGCACCCGCTTGACGATTTTTTTCCTTACTTCGTAAGTCAAAAAATGGAGAGCAGAGCAATTGGTGAAAATTCCTGAAGCGGATTTTGAACAAACTTTTCTATTCCGATGTAAACGGGGCTTTAGTGACCTGCGGCATATTTACAGTTCACCGCGTAACATTTTCAGAGCACTTAAGTCACTTGTGGCACATTTACAGATCACTTAAGTAACCTGCGGTGCTGTTCCTGATCGCGTAATTAAGTGACCCGCGACACTCTTTCAAATCATCGAAGTGACCCGTATTCTCCTAAAGGTCGAGCACCCTTCTTGTACGGTTTCGGCTCGTGTGGACCACCCAATGTCTAATTCACAACACTGATTTCTTTACGTTTATTGCAAACCTGGACGAGTTTCATCGCAATAATTCAGATATACACTCGGCGCCACAAGTAATTGGTGTTGAGTGTCGATGAGTTTCTTTCATAATAAGTATGTTGCTATGTCCCACCTTGTATGATTATTGAGGATTATAATAACTCAATCTAAAAAATAAACCGAATGAAGTAAATGCCGCGCGTGCATTTGTTTTGATAAATTATAAAATTGCTATTTATGAAGTCAAGAAAACAGCATGATGGTGATAAATGAACATTCGGCAAAAAAAAAACATTTTTCTTGGACGTCGTGAAATTTAACTATCGGGACGCAATTAATAAAATTAATCACCGTAACATACAATGTTACCACCCCCTTAAAATGATATAATTATACGACTTAATTGCTTCGTGTCATGTGTTGTCAATCTTATGCTAATACGTCGAGCGCCCCGGACAGCGACTCGAGAAGTCGCGTACATGAACACTAGCGTGTAAATATATATTCATATATGTATAAGGCGGGTTTATGAATTCGACCGTGATCACATGCATCGTAATGAGGTAAGATAGGATCTTACTACGAAGCTTAATTGTACCATCGAGAGAGTCCACACGCTGTGGAATCGATCCCGGGGCCCCCCCGTTCTCTGCACGCGATGAGTTTCCGTGTTGGTGTCTCGGTAAACAGGCAACCATTCGCCAAACAGATGCAATGGGACCCACAGGAGACCACCCGGAAAGCTGAGAGCCCCCCCCCCCTCCCGTCCCAAACCGCTATCGGTAGGTGGAGTAGCACACACGTACATACATATACATACAAAGCGTACACTTCAGATCACAACTTTCCCATTAAGAGCTGCCATACGTATATGCTTCTCCAACTCGTTAAGTCACGCAAAAACGTCACGACGCCACTCTCGGCCTATTATGAGCTGAACTGAACGTACACACAGTGCTATGCTTTGCATATGTGAGTGTGTGAAACTGAGCTCTCATATGTGTGTGTGTATTTTTCTCCTCGTACTTTCTGTGTTGTCATGTGTGTGTGCTGCTCATTTTTGTTCTCCGGATAGCCGAGGTACAAATTGAGGAGCATTATTTGCAGACCTCCCCAGGGTAAAGTCCATAGCAAAGCTCTAATTATGGGGAAAGGTAATGTGTATAGTTAAGGACTCGACGATTTACTTGTCCGGACGGGAAATTCGATGTCATGAGATCGTTTTACTTACTTCTTTCTACCGATAACACGAGTGCGTACAGCATTTATGTATCGACCTCACGATAAAAAAAAAGGGCAAATAAAAAAAATGGACCTGATGAGCCATTAGTACCAGAAAAAAAGGGCAATTTTTTTTTTCGTGGGGATGACGGAGAACGAAAGGAAAAGAAGAAACGCAATCAATTTATTCGCTGGCTGTTCTCAAGGTACTATCTCACGTGGACATTCATTTTGTTCCCTCGCGATGAAAGTTATAAATGACTGCTCCGGTAATGAGAAACGTCCGCTCCAGGAAGGAATTTGTTTGATTTCTTACGATCCCCATTGACCTGTTGAACGCTTTCTTTCGGTACTGCTGTTATGCGGTCACGTGGGCATCGCCACACAGACATGGGCTCATATCGCTTGTCGATCCGGTTTCGCTCGCCGCGGGTGGCGTAGTGGTGGTGGTAGGCTGAAGTTGGTTTTCAAACTTTGAGGTGAGAATACGAGAGTCAGCTATCCATTCAAACCTTTCTCCACAGAGAGAAATCACGTGAAAAACATTTGAAATCCAAGTGTAATCGACGCAGGCCAACTCGCGGATATTTGGAATTTGAAAAACAGGAGTGCAAAACTTCTGAAACGCATAAAACTTATTCCTCAACAACCACCTTTATGTTTGGTGCACAGCTCATTCCGGCATTCATAAATTCATTGAACATTCCCCGGAGAAATCTTGATAAGGTGCATGTGTAGTCCTCTATCACTACTACTGATAGTAGAGTCGGCCCCTCTTAATCGGATGTCAACGATTCCAACACACGGTATCCGATTAAGCGGGGAAAAATTCAATTGTTTTTCACAATTTTTGTACAGTTTGTATATTGGAAACTGATGAAGAATCAATATTAATGAAGCTTCCCGAATAAATCAGACATCAAAAATGAAATTGAAATTATATTTAATTACAATCATCACAATACCTAAGATTTTTACGGTTCATTACGACAGTTAGCGCCATCTATTACCTCCAGAGGCAACAAAAATAGAGTAATAAAATGTACGCACGGAGACGAATTGAATACTTGGAGGCCAGTATCTACTTTAAAAAAATTTATTCATCTTAACCTATAGAATATAAAAATGAAATAATATAATAATGTGAAAGAGTATAAGAATGACGGAATATAATAATGGAATATATATATAGTCAAGGATTTAAAAAAACATTTCTCTCTATGGGTGTACCACCTCTTCATTCTTACAGAGAGCACTTGTCCCTAAGTTAAGACCGGTTCGTAAGACATTAAATTATCGAAAGTAAAGGTCTTTTCAGCTGAGGAGTAGAGAAAGCATAAAATATAAGATGGTCTTTTCAGTCCCTTTGTTTAAGATAAACATGATCATTTAATAATAAGAGAAATAATGATATTTCAAAAAACTTACATGCGATTCAAGAGTTTAATACGGCAACTATTCCGTCAACGATCATATTCTCATGCCATCATTATAAAAATAGATCGAGAACATTATCTTTTAAGAAGATTCGATCATATTTCTGGTCATTTTATAAGGATTTCAAACGTTTAGGAGATCAAGAAACTACATATGAGGCGAGTCGTACTTTTGAGTAAAAATTGTACAAAAAAATAGATCCTGATCTTTTCAGATAGAATTGGGATCATTATAAAATAACTGATTCATTTTTATATAGTGAACAGACCAACGTTTTTCTTTTTTTTTTTTGTGTTTTCAGCAAAGTTGGTTTAAAGAAGAGATCCATTTCCCGAAAATCTGAATACAATTTTTAAACAAAAAATAGTATTGTAAAGACTACGAACGATTCAATTGAAAATAAAGCTTCGTGGAAATCTAAATTGCTGAAAAAGCTGTTGAATTTTCGGCATGCTGTGTACTTTCAGCATATTTCGGCAAAACCTTTAAAAACCTACAAGCCCAAAACGCATTACTTAAAAGTCCCCAACGGGAAAGAGAGAGAGAGAGAGTCGGTCAAATATACGCAGAAAAATCAAATTTTTATTTTTCAGAGTATTTGTTTTTTTCAGTGACTTTTGAGTATTATTGGACAAAGGTTTATTTTTACTCTCCCACAAAACGTATTAAATTCAGTGGTTCAAACGTACGTAGTGAAATGGGTTGTTTTAAGCAACCATTCTTGTCATTGACTGATATGTCAATAAAAGGTAATTCGAAATAAACGTTACAACAAGCAAACATTTCTCGACTGCTGTATTCACCAATTTATAGGTCTCTGGGATAATAATTTTCCACCATTTAAAATTAAAGTACGTAATTATGGGAATTAATTATTTTTTCTCGTGAACTTGTATGAATTAGGAATGTTGTCCATAGCTGGGTGTATTTTAATGATGAGATGCATTTTCTGCCATTTGAAAGGGATGTAACCAATTTCAGTGTAATTCAATGTATAATTTGCTCTTGAAAATTTCTGGATGACGTCAAAACTATAGCTCGCAAGAGAGCTTTGAAATAATAATGACAGTTTTAATTACACATTGTTAATTTTTCATTTGTCTTTTTTTGTCACCAATGTGTCATAATTTATGCGTTTTTTGTTGTTTTCTAATTATTAAATGAGTAACCCTCATAAATAGCGTTTTTCATTTGTTCATATGTTATGGCAAAGATGTTATAGATTAGTAACTCCTTTATCATTGCATGCATATATTCTAGCTCCTCGGAAGGCATCTGGCTTACGTATGAGCCTGTAAGTAATAGGGAAATTAAGCTCTATAACGAGGTCAAACATAACATTCTTCACTCATAGCCATTGGACACTGATAAGTCAATTACACAGTTCCATCCAATTTTACCAAATGAAATATTTTGCAGCAAACTCTGGTTAAGTCCCTTTACGTGGAGTTTGTAAGAAGAGAAATTATTCTGATGGGTTTCCTGTGATCGAAAAAAATCGCGTCTTTCAGATGTAGGATCACATATACCAATTCGTATTGATAAATACAGGCGCTGTGCATTATGCAGCACAAATGCCAAACAAAACAAAGGAGCAATATGATTTTTTAACAAGTGTGATATGGTTTTATTTAAAGTTTTCTTCAATCCTTTTTACAGTCTGATGTTCATTAATTCTTTGCGCACTTAATTTTGAGCATTAGGTTTTCTTTAACGTTTTCTACCAAAGAATAGGGTAATTTCATGCATCACTTAAATTTTAAATAAGAGTGTGTTTCATTCATTTGATTTTTTTAAATAGATACAAAGTGAGAAATTATTATCTCATCGATCACTCGATGTAGCATGTTGCGCTAAACGGGCGGTGGGATAATAACTTCCCAACCCATTAATTGCATAATATCAATGATATTCGGAAAATTTCGACAGTAACATGATTTTATATACCTTCCGACATATAATAAAGCAAAAAAATAAAAATAAAATCTATGCCGTAAGCTTTTACCCTATAAAGGGTTAGGGGATCTCACCTTTTCTTCTACCTTTTAACATGATAAAAACTTTCTTTAAAAAAACTTTCTTATGGAGAAATATTATTAAAAATTTTATTTATCCATTGATTTATTTCACCGCATATATTTGGTTGCATGTGTTATCCTATGCAGGTACAAAATTTTACGTATCTTAAATATTTAATTTTTTTACAAATTTAAAATAAACGCATTAAAAAGAGCTTGCGCGCATGACAAAATATGACATCAATAAAATTGGATAAAAATTGATTCAAATGAAAGGAAACGGTTCAGTCCATAAAATAACGGAAAAGATTTGAGATCTATTCACAAAGACTGGCGTTATAATTATTTTTTTAATTTTTAAAATTCACTCTTGAATAAGATTTAGTCACTAAAATCTCAACCTTTTTCTTCATTTCATAAACTCAACAGTTTTCTTTATTTTTAGTAATTTTTTTATTCAACTCGATCACACTGACTTCATGCAGTTTTATCATGCACGCAAGATGTTTTTTGATGAATATTTTTGAAAGTTTGTGTAATATTTGAGTATTAAGGACATGTGTAAGATTTTGTACAAATAAATACAAATACAAATACAACACCACAACAGGCAAAATGCCCAACGAGGTGGCTGATAAAAAGATGCCCATAAAAATATGGTTGTCATATGTTTCAAAAATACAGCAACCCAATTAAAAATGCAATTAACACAAATTACAAACAATATATACACATGATAAAATATTATACAATGCCCATAAAGAATACTTATGGTTGTCTTATTCTAAGAATGGATAGCTTCCCGATTTACCCCAACATGTTTATCGTATTTCTTTTTAAACGTGTCAATTGTGTTACAATTTACTACCTCCGGGGGTAAGCTATTCCATTTATTAACAACCCTATTGGAGAAAAATTCCCTGCGACACCATAACCTTGCATTGTCCCTCACCAATCGATACTGGTGTCCCCTTGTAAAAGCAGTCGATTGGCGGTGTACTAAAAGTTCATGGTCCATCCTATCCATCCCATTGAAAATTTTGAACACTTCGATCATATCTCCTCGACACCTGCGTTCATCCAATGTAAACATATTCAAAAAATGAAGTCTTTCTTCATAACTCAAGCCCTGTGTGCCAATAAGGACACGCGTAGCTCTTCTCTGCACCCCTTCAACCAAGTCTATGTCCCTCTGTAGGTATGGTCTCCAAAACCTTACAGCATACTCCAGTCCAGGACGAACTAAGCCTCGAAAAAGCGGAAGAATGACTTTAGGAGAACGCGAAGAGACCTTTTTGAAAATGAGACCAAGCATTCTATTCGCTTTTTTGACAACCGCTGAACAATGTTCAGAAAACTTAAGTCGCTCGTCAATGAGAATTCCCAAATCGGTGACTCTAGTTGCATCCGGGATAGTGACACCATTCAACTCGTAAGAGAACCGTGGGTTGTTCGAACCAAAATGAGCGACCATGCACTTATCTACGCTAAACGTCATGCTCCATTCATTTGCCCATGCTGCAATCTTGTTTAAGTTGGTCTGGAGCAACTCCCTATCGCTTTCATTCCCGATTACCCCCATTAGCTTCACATCATCTGCGAATTTGCTAGTAATTCCATCGATACCCTGATCGAGTTTATCGATAAAAAGTGAAAAAAGTATGGGGCCAAGGACACTTCCCTGAGGAACTCCACTTGTGACGTCTGTCCAACCAGAGAATTCCCCGTTCACCATAACTCGTTGCGACCTATCTCTTAACCACGATTCTATCCAATTCAGCAAGTTGCCCCCTATTCCAATCTCGTGTAAACGCTTCAAGAGTTTGCCATGTTGGACCCGATCGAATGCCTTCTGGAAATCAAGGTAAACCACGTCGACATTTTTGCTCTTACCCAAAGCCTTAGTCACGTAATCATAGAAGCAAAGGAGGTTAGTTACACATGACTTCCCCTTCCTGAACCCATGCTGATTATCCGACAATACATTATTCTCGTCTATCCACTTCACAAACTGCCTTTTGATGATAATTTCCAAAATTTTCGAGAGGGAGCTCGTCAAACTCACTGGACGATAATTAGACACCACTTCTCTACTACCCTTCTTAAATATAGGAACAACGTTAGCCAGTTTCCAATCTCTCGGGACGATACCCTCAGCAACACTACTCCTGTATATCTGTGCGACTGGCCCCAACAATTCATTAGCACCTTCCCTGAGAACCCTGGGATAGATATCATCTGGTCCTGGTGCTTTGCTTGCACATACATTTCTTAGAAGATTTAGGACCTCCACGTCTTCCACTTGAATATCGTTGAGCGTTTTATTCAAGTGGAAGACGTGGAGGTCCTAAATCTTCTAAGAAATGTATGTGCAAGCAAAGCACCAGGCTCTTGTACTAGCATAAGATAGCTTAATTATAATTATAGTTATGACCACGATTATACACGGTGGCCAAAAAGTCCGTGAAAATTTTAAAAATGAATGATAACAGGAAAAATAACCAAGACGAAAAACGGTTTGCAGGGTTAGCATAGCTAGGTCACTGGAATTTTTTTGGCAGAAAAAAAAAATGCCGATAGATGACGCTGGTATGAGCGACTTCGGTGGGAATATGCAAATAAGAACTTGCGCTCCTAATCCCCGATCAGTTCACCGTTGTAAACCATGCATGTGGACCTGCTGCACTCTGCAGTTGCTGGATTTGTGTCTCGCCTGCAATGTGTTATTCCCTGTGGTGGTGGTCATGTAGAACACATACTGCTGTAATAAACGATTTGGCGGCATTCTGTTCGTTATTTGCGTATCTTTTTTTTGACTTGTGTACGTCAGCACTGCCTATCAGCTGTTTTTCGAGTTATTTTTTCCTGTCTTAAAAAATTCCCGTGACGTAGCCAAGCTAACCCTGCAAACCGTTTTTTATTTCGTTTATTTTTCCGGTTTTTATTCATTTTTGAAGTTTATACAGACTTTTTGCCCACCCTGTATATGCCTATAACTAAACATATTCTAATTCTAAACTATGAAATTTATTTTTTGACGTAAAAATTATGCACTCATGAAATATACTATAGCTGTCCCTTAATATTTGATCAACTTTTTGAATTTCGAACACACTTCTGACACACCCGGTATGCAGTTACAAAATTTCTCATTCTCATGACATCCAATTCAGACATCACATTCAAGGAAGAAAACTGTTTGAGAGTAATAACGCTCAAATAAATATCCATAACAAAGATGATATTTACTCAAGCTATAGTACATACATACAGATTAATTTCCTACCTCTATACATAAGAGTAAAAATAAAATAAGGCTATATTATATATAAGATAGTTTCGCGTGCTCTCTCGGAAAGAACCGGCCCCGACGGAAATGGATTACTTTGGCGAATCATGTCCGCTTTGATCCATGGACGTTATTTGTTCGTCCCTAATGGGTCCCCGATTAGAGACCAATTCATAAGATAATCTCCAGCAGGGAGAAGGTACGAGATAATCTTTATCCTAAATTGAAGTAATCCTGTTTGCAGTGCTTGGTGGAATGATTGCCTTTCTCTCTTTCCGTCCAACTATCTCTTTGAGCTTTTTGCAATCATTGTCTCTCTGGCTGCTTTTTTCTTTTTATGTGTGTGTTTTCGGTCTTATCCACTTATTCCAGAAATTTCCGTCCGTTTCTTTCTCGCTTTAGTAAACGTTACTTATTTGTACTTTTACTTTTTCCTGTGCAACGAGAACAAGAAGAAGGACACGCTATTACCTCGAAGATATCACAAGACGACATCTTTTCCAAGGTTAGTCGTTAGGAGACTCATAATTACTTCCACCATTTCTTTGTGTTTACATTTTCCAATTTCCTGGGAGAAAATTCTTTCCTTCCCCCCCCCCCCTTGCTTTTTTTCCCGAATTTTCTTTTTCCTTTCCCTTCTTTGGCTTGTCTTTTCGGGATACGTTGGCAATTTTCTTCTCTGTGCTAAATGGTTTTTCTCGTGCGCCATCAAAAGACTTTTCCTTACTTTATTTTAATTCTCCTCTTGTTCTATTTTGAGGTTCCTTGTTGTTGTTCCTGTTCCTTTTTTTTTTTTTTTGCTCGACTTAACGTCGTTCGAATTTTCAATCAGTTCTTGTTTCTCTGTTTTCACTTTTTTTCTTAAAGTTTCTATTTTCTTTTGGAGTCTTGTTTAAGAAGTACTTAACTTATTGCTCTCTTTTGTTCTTCTTATTCCCGAGACTTAGATGCTGCTATTCAGGTATAAATAACATTCGGTTTAGTCGGAGTTGATGGTGTTATTAAGACTCGCTATCGGTGAAGACTGGTTATTGAAGAAATTCTTTGAAATTTCGTCGTGTGTATAACCATTATAAGATTAAAAATAAATACTTTTGTTAGAGGTATCATTTCTTTTTTGTAAGAAATTATTATTGATCTATGAAACTGTTTTTGATCACTCTTCCAATTCGTAACCACAAATTGCGCAATTTTTTCACACATTATAACTCGTTACTCAACTAACATATTTCAGAAGTTTCAAAAAATTGGACATTGATTTAGCATGTTTTTCTTTGTAAATTTCAAAATAATTAACTTTTTAGTTAATATGTACTAGTTAACTTAATTTAATTAAAATAGCGAGAAATTGCTTTTGAAAACGTCATGTACCACGGGACAGAAGAAACAGGAAAAAACGTTTTTCATGTTTTTAAAAACAATTATTTTTTTTATTGTCTTAACAAAAAATTTCCAGTTCGAAAATCAGGATGAAATTTCCAAATATTTCATATTCTAAAAGTCATGAAATACCAAATTTCTTTGCAAAAATTTTTTTTTAAATACTCTCATCAGACGTTTTAATTTCGAAAAATATTAATTTTGTTAAAGAAATTGCATGAAAACTGATTCAAAATAGTTTTAAACAAAGCGTTGCGCACACGCAATCAGTCAAAAGTGGGATGAAAGGCATCTTTTACTGTATCAGCAACCAATAAAAATATCTAATGTCTTATTACGTGGACGGGCTACAGGACAAAACTGGCTGCAAACCCGAAACTTCGATAGTAACGTAATGTAAACGAGTCACACTTTAACCCTTTCGTTGGGCCGTGGGATCTATACTTTTCAATCTTGCTTATTCTTATTAAATAAATTTTTGGGAAGTGCATTCTTTTGATATCAGTTTTGCTTGGTCATTATATGACAGGGATTGCCACCTCAGTGTTGTGCATTGGACATTAATTTTCCTATTAGAGTTGTTCTATGAGGTCCCAATCGCAATTGAACTGTCCAATTGCATTTCGATAGGGGGATATCCATTCTGTATGAAGGAGGGAAAGGTAACAACTAGGAAAAGCATCGATTGAATAGGGGCTCTATTTTTTTTCCTTTGACTAATGTTAGGAGCGCGAACAATTTGATTATTTGCAAGCGAAAAAAAAAAACAGGAATTTTGACAACTAACATTCCAACTCTTAGCGCGCCTTTCTCCATGAGAAAGTGGAAAGGATGCAGAGCTCGTTTATGGACCAAACAATATGCAAATACCGAGGCCGCGACAGGCCTTCATATTTATTATATTTCAGCTTAGTAACAGAGGAATTTGATGCACGCAAAAGTATCGGTCAACATAATTTTTTCTTATTTTGTTCTCGTGGTTTGAGGTCAAATTTTTCGAGAGTTCAATTTGCAGTATTTGTGCATGTCACAATAAATTAGTTTTGTTTTTCAGCGTCATCTGTCTTTATATATAATTATATATAATTATTAAAGATATATAATTATTATGTACGTTATATATAATTTAAATACTACTTTCTAATTTTTTAGTCTTCTTTTTTGGTCATATCTTTTTACTTTCCTATCAATATATTTTTCCACCTGAGAAATAAATTTCTGAATAATTTACATAATACTAGATTATTTCCATCAGTTGGGTCCACGTATAAAATAATCAGATATAGTGAAATATCGGTTAATACGATGTTTCTTCTGCCTTGATGAGCCTAAACCATTAAAATAACGTTTGAAAACCTCAGATTCCATTTTCAATTAATTTAATAGTGAATTTAATAATTTGAATGTAGAAAACGAAGATGTGTTTTAATTTTTTTTGATGATGTATATAGCTGTATTTTTCAAAAGAAAAATTATGCTTATTTTGTTCATGATCAAAAATTTCGGGAATGACAAGAAGCTCTAATTTCCAATTGGATGATTTCTCAAAAATAGTTCCTTCCACGTTTCTTTTTGCGTCATCGTATATTATTTGGTTATGAGGTAATTCCAAATAGGAAATATTTTGTACGTTCCATTTTCATTGGCTTGACTGTACTTCGAATGGTAAAATTGGGTGACGTTCAAAACACATACATCGAGAAATATATTTTTAAATTGCATGTGACCATATTTCAAGCAATTAGAGCCTATTTCTTTTGGGCTCACTGCGTCCGCGTATACTCAAAAACAAGCAATAAACAAATCACATGTGTTCATTCTAAATAGTGATCAGCCAGCCCAATGGATATTTTCGTATGTATCAAAATCACTTAATATTTCTGGCTTTCGCAGTAACATTATTCAAGAAGTGCTTCAGCAACTCATTTTTTCACTACCTATAAAAATTACTCGCTTTTCATAGATACAAATGACGTCGAATAAATGAATTATATGAACATTGTAATGTATAGCAACCGATTGCGAAAGAACCGAATCAAACCGAATCAAACCGAATTGGGAACTCGCAGTCCGAGCAATTTCTTCATCACTAAGATACAGAGAACCAACATTTTCCTTCTTCAGATCCTAAACGTGCCAATATGAACCTATTTCAAGGGGACGCGGTAGCCCAGGTCGATAAGATACTTGCCTTAAGTACCAAACGATATTTAGAGGTGTCGCGAGTTTGATACCCGGTTCGTTCTTGTCAGATACTTTCCTGACACAGGGTTACAACAGAGACGGCGACATGATCACAGAAAAAGATTACTACAGCAGGGAGTTCGACAACGAGGAGTTAGCGCAGCAATCCCTCGGTAAGTATAAAAAAAGGTGCCGTTCGGAATCGGCAATAATTTGTAGGTTCCGGTCTAACCAGCCCTCGCGTACAGAAAATGACCATAGTGCGACAAAAATAATAAAATGAGCCTATTTGTGCCAATATATTGAAATGACCTTGTTGAGAAAAGGTCTCAGCACAGATTAATTATAAGATAAACCTATAGAGTGAGCTTTATTATTAGCCTCAATTTCCCAAATGCGTTTGAAAACTGTTTCGAAAACCATTTTCTTTTAGAGCCCGAAAAATAGAAAAAAAGCCATTATACATTTTTGGTTGACCCCCCAGCACTTGTACGTGTTTTCCATTTCAACTCATAATCGCCGAGGCCACGCCTACAATTACTATCGCTGAAGCTGCCGGCGCGATGACCTAATCGTTAAGGCTGTTTGGAAAACCAAAGCGGAGGCGGTGGCATTGGTCATGTAGCCACACATGATGATAATAATAACCGAACGAATAAAAATGGAAAAAAAATAAGAAGTAAGAGAGAAGCGTCACACACACACACCCTCTGAACGCCCCGCCGGCCCGGGGCCCTTTCTCTTTCGGAGCACGATGATGCCGACACTGCACGCGATCAGTTTTGTTGGACGAACAACCATTATGAAAAACAAAAAAATAGAAAAAAATAAAACTTCAGGTAACAAAACAACGAAGTATAATGTACTGAGTGAAAGAGTGATACTCGCTCTAACGCACGGACACACAACCGCAGCCGTAGCACGTTCACTGCTCCGGCAATAAAAGTGCTCCTTTCATTTTCTTTATGGACAAATACTCGAATTCTTTTCTCTATCCCCCCGCTGTATAAGACTTTCAACTCACTTCGAAGAATTCGAGTCGAAGTCACGGACAGACTAGATAATCACATAGAGTCGATATGGAAGGATATACATTATTTCAATCAAATTTTTCATGGTCAACAAAGTGCGTTTCAATCATGTATTTTTTTAAAATATAGGGCATCGGGATTTACAGAACAAAACACACCGAGCACGACCAGGTTCTGTCGCTTACGTGATTTTAGCTCATTGTTCCAGAGGGTACGGTCTTGCCGGAGAAAATTCTGAAAGGAGGGAGGGAGATTGGGGACCAATTTCATAGGGTGCAATATACATGCGTTAATCGTTATACATCGTATAATTCGTTATACATCGTATAATTCGTTATACATCGTATAATTCGTTATACATCGTATAATTCGTTATACATCGTATAATTCGTTATACACACGATCGTTGTGACGATATACAATCATTCGAGATTCAAAAATATAAATCACAATGCGTTAATGTAAAATAACAAAAGAAAAATCGGGAGCTCTATCGTAGGACCCAAAGGAGGGGCAGCCGAACTCGTGTTGTTAGTGGATCTGCGCAAGTCTCAGGTCCTATCCTTCTGCGTTCGACTGGATCTTTGTGTAAACGCGTGTTGTTGTCAGTATAGATGATTTCCGGGGGGCCACTGGGGTGTCCGAGTCCACCCCTTTTTTTCGTCATCATTCGGGCTCCCCATTAGCTTGACCTTCTCTGGGTTTCCGCTCAGGAAGGTGATGAGGTTTACTAGCCGTTTTTGGTTAGTTCCTATATTTTGAATATAAATGTTACCCAGGCCGCGGTCCACCGTTCAGCAGGGACATTGAAATGCTGATGCGCTGTGTGTGGGCAGGCCGTCACGTAGAACATGTTGGCCCCAATCTTACCGCATCCGCACTTGTCATTTGGTACTACTTTGGATATACAGTGGAACTTCCACTAACGGACACTCTCCATTAACGGATAATTTTCGGATCAACGGTCCAGTGAATTAAGACTTTAATGACTTCCTTCCCCCGTTAGCGGACACTCTCGATAGCAAACAGTAAAATCAGGCAAACACTAATTTATTAACTTTCGGTCATAAACCGATAATTTATCATGTTCAACTAATTTTATGTTTAATCCGAAGCTCGTGTTGGTAAATATGATAATTAATTAATTAACTGAACATAACTATGGTCAAGGATAGCGAATTCATATTGTAATGCTGGTTTTGTTTGGTGATAGTGTGAAAGCCAACATTACAAGACTGATAATGTTGTCATGAAAATGTTTTTATCTTCTCCACACTTATTTTACCTGGCACGTACCGTGTACGGGTAAAATTAATTAATTAGTTTAATGAAGAGAAGAAAGGTTACATAAGTTTCCCCATATTTATTAAACTTTCCATCTTTATTTGAGAATTATGCATAATTGCCGGAAAAGTGATAAATGTAGTGAAATTTAATCAATTTTTCTTTCAGACGATTGGTGATTATGCATGACCACCGGCGTATCACTTTTACGCAGTAAAATATGGATTTTAACATTAAAATGTATGGGAACCGAAGCCAAACGTCCTATAAACGAGGTTTCTCTGTATATCTTCCCTCCTCATAAGCGAACAAAATTTTTGGTGTGTCCGTTATCGGAAGGCTTTACTGTATTCGAATGCTTAAATTCAGAGGACAACGATAATTACAATCGAGTACACTTATAACATGCCCTTGGCATAACATAAGCCGTGGATATCTTAAGGTAAATATGATAACTGTGTGTACATAGTAACCGGTTATAATCATACTTACCAAGCATTTTGGAAAGATTGATAAATTTACCTAAATTTATCACTTCACCAAGGGTATTTATTAGCGAACCCACTGTGTCTGAAAAATTTTATATCGAAATTGAAAAAAATTCCATGGCGTTATTTACATTTGTGAATATTTAACATTCAAGATACCAAAAATATATTCCATAAGCATCATGGTCATTATAATTCCGACCATATGTACTGGGACAGAGTTCAGTAGTTCGCAGAAGATTCTGTTCTTGTTTCAGAGGTATTCAGAAAATGTTTGTTTGACTCCTCAATACCGATATGCATACCTATTAAAATATTGAATTTTTTGTGGCATCAGAGTTCTGCCTTTTCATAAAGAAACTTCAAAGTTTCATAACCTTGCGATATTTCTTTTTACGTAACAGAACTTTTCGCATAAGAAACCTCAAACCCCTCTACTTACATTCAGAAATTCCGAAAGACTGACGAATCTTCCATAAAGTGTACTTTTAAATCTGAAGAACTCGGAAAAGTGTCTTTTCTGCTTGATAAATGTTCCACTTACAAGACACTAGGAAATCCATCTCTCTTTCCCTATGGTATAGGCACGTTCTTCAGAAAAGACCCCCATTGGATGCGGTTTCAACTCAAGAGAGTTTAGAGCATTTTCAACGAATTTTATGTTAAAAAACGGATGAATTATACTTGAAATAAACTATCGTATGTAGGAGTAAGTTCTTTTATGGTTACATTCGATTGCCGTAGTCTAAAATATCTCTTCATATACCTATATCAAAAGCGCGACTGGACAAATCTAAAATAAAATCTAGGTGACAGAAAAAAATTTTAGGTGCCAAAAAAATTGTTACCCGAAAAAAATAATTGACTTTTTCAGGACATAGTGGCCATCTTTCATGTTGGCGGATATGCTGCTAGAAATTTCAAACACTTTGAGCTGCTCTGAGCCTGCGATTTAGTAACTACGTAAAGAAATTTTTAGGTGCCAATTACAATTTTTTATTCGCGATGGTGATCTGGTGCCTGAGATTTGCCCAGGCTTGTCGAAAGAATCAATTAACGCGCTCACTTTGCATGTGAATGTTCAAATCTGCGTAGGGACTTCCACACGAATTGCAATTCTATCATTAGAAAAGTTAGCGACCTAAGTGAACTCCATCACGGGCAATGTGTGTCGGTGCATCATCAAGCTAATGACCTAGCCCTTTTTGGCTTTACGACACGAACTCCAGAACTACTAAAAAGGCTGAGAAATTGGTTCTACGATACGAACGACAAATTAAAAAAAGTTGAGAAATTGGTTTCAGGATGGTTCCAGTTAATTCACACCATTCGATCGGCCTCATATATTGCCTCATGTAGATCCATCCGAGCTCTTAGGGGATACACTAGAACAGTGTTGTTCGTCAACCTTTTTCTACTTCTGGACCTGTGAGAATGAATGAAAAGTGCCACAGACCAACATAAATGAAAAAAAAAATTGTGAACCTGAAGTAGGATGAAAATTTCCTTACTTTCGAATTTCCTTACTTTCCTAGCTTATATTTTATCCTGCGAAAACATCTTTAAACTGGAAGAAACCCTACTGCCACCTATCAAATTAAAAACAAACTATTTGTTATAATTCTTCAAGTGAAACTGGTTGTTGGTAATAATTTTTCGGCAAACTTAATTATCTATATATCTATATATATATATATATAAACGAATGTATGTCTGTCTGTTTGTCCTTTATGCATTACTACATCATTCATCCGATCACCATGAAAAGGTTTCTGGCATAGCTTTTTTTCCCATTTCCTTCATCATTTCCTTAAATTTCCTTTCTTCTGAGATCGCAGCAACGCGTGACGGGTAAGCTAGTATAATATATAGCAAACCATAACAATGCATAACATTTACTTAGGGGGGGGGGACCTCGTATGGCGAATCATATTCACCGAGCCGGGGTAAGTTACTCATAGTCATGTAGAATGGAAATTAAAAATATAGTGATCTCTCACTTATACGTTTCTCTCAGTTACAAGGCGATTGTTTGCAATCCCGTTCAAAGATATAATAAAAAATTCATTTATACGTCTGTCTCGCTTATGCGTCCATTTGCTTTGTTCCCTTGCACCGACGCATAAATGAGAGATGACTGTATATCATATCCTACCAGACATTGCACATTTTCATGCTACACACCGGTATAAAACCAACAGACAATTTTAATTGAAGAATTCATAACAAATAGATTTCATTTGACAGTTGGCAGCAGGGGTCCCAGTGTAAAGTTTATCTATATCAAGCAATATTTATGCATTTCATTGTTTTAGTAGGACATTCGCTGTTTCTTTGTTTAAAAAATATCATACACTGTATGTGGCTTCAACGATGTTTCTGGGATATAAAGCGCTGCAAAAACTCCCGTTTGATTCCAGCATTTGGTTTTCATTACTGACATGGCTGAATAATTTTCGTATTACACGAATAGAAATTTCCAAAGGCATCGGTCTCACTCATTAACAATGCAGCTTCTTAAGCATGTAGTTAATTCAAGAATTTGGCGAAACGTCTCGTGAACTGGCAGGAAATTCCGAAGAACCGGCATCTGAAGAACATTTAACTAGAGTACTCGATTTGTAATCAAAATTGACCGCAGTGTCTTTGGGTGCGTTGTGATAGGTGGTCTCTTTGGATTTCCTGGACGGCAAGACCAAATTAACAGCTTCGGCACTTCATTGAATCATTATTACAACGTATATTATTCGACCCAAAGGTGAACCAACACTCTACAAGAGATGGATGTATACGATAATTCAACCTTTTAGCGTACATTTACATTTTTTTTATTCCCCAATGAAGAAAGGCATGTTTTGTTACGCCTATCCATTCACAAGTCCAATGCGTCCATTGATTGGCGAAGCAGGAAACGGACTATGCAAATCAATTCCGATTTAATGCCGCAAATCGGTGATAAAACTACCGAAGACGCATAAAACGAGTGAATCCAGTTTATTCACGCGCTCATTTAGGCGTGATGCTACATCTACGAATGAGATTCCCATTCTTGAAGGGGCTTGGCTATTTATTCAACTAATTACCCACTGACATTTCCAATGAATAATAGACTAAATATTACCATATTAGCGTGGTTGCCGTGATTATTATGATAATAATAAACCGTTGACTCGCACGACCTCCATTATTCTATCCGATATCGATTACTTCGTGGTTAAATATTGAATTAAATTTCTGAGGAGGCGTTTTACAAGGCTTTGCTATTTGCCCGTTTTTTTTTTGTTTCCTGATCGAGAATATCTGATCTTCTTAAATCTTTAAAAGACTATTTTGTACCGTTCTTTTAAGTCGATCCTTTGGGAGTTGAAGAAAACAGTTCTTAATATGTATAAATACATAAATATATTCAAGAAAACGTGTCTCCGGTGTAAAAATTCTGGAGGAGAAACTTTCATGCACTTCAATGAATTCCTCTTTGTATTTTATGCAAATTTTATGCAAATGAAGGATGGGGGAAATAATAAGAATATAAAGCCTCCTTATAAAACTCTTTTCTTTCCTTTTTCTGTTCCTTAAATAAAAGAAAAATTTATAAAAATTAGCTTTAGTTCCTTTTTTTTTTTATTTGGTCGTTGTTCAAAATTAAATACCGCTTTCGAATTTTTTTTTTACTTAAAATTTTTTTTGGAGTCTTAATTTAGCTTTTGTTATTTCCACTCTGCGATAAGCGAAAAATTAGTCGAGGGTTTCTTTCTTTCTGCATTTAATGATACGTTAATGTAACGACAAAAACCGTTATCTTAGAGGATTTTCTTAATATCGACTCAGAAATGTATACGACTCCATTATTTCTAGACTATAATTTTTGCTTATGCGATTCTTGGGGGACTGTAATGAAGTGCGCAGGCGAAACAGTGATATATTAATTAATATGAGTTTATTTTTATGTAAGCTGATTAGTAGGGGATTGGCGGTAAATCCCTTTCCAAGTACAGGAATAACGGGATAATGGGGCCGATAAAAGATTTCTCTCGCGATCCCTTTGGCAGTCTAGACGCCGTTTCTATGGTCTCATCGTCTAGACGTCATCCAGATCAGCACTTTAATGACCACTACAACCGTGTGGTGTTAGGAGGCAGCGAAAAAACACAGTGATATATGGTAGTTGCTCTTGAAGGAAATTAGTGTCTGTTCAGCATATTATAGTATGGAATACACCAGGCTTTTATTCGGTTCATAAACTATATATATGATAAGTGTCACTATAGCACTACCTAACAGTACATGAAACCCGTAAACATTACTCTAGGGGATTTCTGCCGAATTAGTACTTGCAGGAACGTGTGTGACAAAATTAGCACATGCAACATTATTTAAACGCCAAATACAGAAATACAAAATATTTGATGATATCTGTTTCTGATAAACGGATGGAAATAAATATTTAATGACTTGATTTTTCCTGATTAGCTACAATCGTATAAAATGCACGACGGCTCTTCGAGCGGAAAACTGTTCATCACTTAATGATGGTTAACATCCTGGTTAGAAACCTAGTAGAAAATTTTGAAGTCGTACCAGAAGCATGTCAAGTTGTGTTGAGTGAATATTGAAACATGACGGACTTTCAGACTGAAACAAACTGAAGGACGGCCTCCGAAACTTATCCAAGTGTTTGCATCGTCTCTACGGGTTTGAAAATATTCTTTTTAATAGCACAAAACTCCATCGGGGATAGAAAATTTCAAAAAAAAAAAAATCCCAGAGGTTTTATCTGGAAGAGACGAAACAGAAAGCTTCACACAAACACCCCCAACAAGACAGAACAAGTAAAAATAAAATCAGGGTGAACTTGTCTCCGTTAGTGGCCGACATCGGAATGAATCAAAGAACAAATTGAATGACTGCTACTGCCAACCAAAGAGCGTGTTTTGGAAGCATGATAAATTAACTATGGCAGCAAATCAGCTCGAGTCTGTATAAAAATGCTAGTTTTCCATTGTTAAGTTGATCAAGAGCGGCAATAATAGTTGTAGCTCTGTTCTGTTCCGTTGAAACCAATTTCATCTAACCTGAAGTGACCGCCAATTGATGGCACCTCCACAATATGTCACATTCAGTTCCCTTTCGTACACAGAAAAGGACGGGGAAAAAAGTACAACGCAATTTGTGAACAAGCGTCACCCCACCCGCAAATGAAAGAATTAAAACACATCTAATACTACAGTTCTACAACCTAAAAAAGTTTTATCTAACTTCTCCCGATAATACTAACTACTGGTGCTGAAGAAACGTGCCAATATTCAAACCCTCAATATAATCATAGCCTAAGAAATTTTTGTTTCTTCGAAGAAAATAAAGGTTTCTGTGATTTAAATTTTCTAATTTACTGAAATATAAACGACATTTTTTAGATCAAAATATTTTCCATGGGTAATTTTGATTAATTTTAATTTGAATTATATATAACATATAATAGTATGCATAATATATTAATTATATATTATATGTCTGTGATCCGATATCACGACAATTGAATGTAAAAACCTGATTGGGTATGATTGTCCATGTATGCAAATGTTTCTGTCAACAGCGTAAAAGTAAAGTAGGACTATATTTTTCTTGGCCTGCACAAAAGACGGAATCTCTTCTATGCAGTGGCTATTATTTTATATACTGTGACGGCAATTGAACGTAAAAACCAGATTGGACATGATTGTCGACGTCTGTAAATGTCTGTCAACAGCGTAAAAGTAAAATAGGCCTATATTTTCTTCGCCGCCACAAAAGACGGAATCTCTTCTATGCATCTGCCTATTACTTTGTAGACAGTCACGACTTTTACATTAGTTCTCATGTATCGATTCTGTTACCGGCCTATTCTTTGTTGAGGGGAGCAATGTTTTCTTCGTCACTGATACGGCATCCCCGTGTTTGTTAAGCATGAATCAGGATCAACTCTTTTCCTGTGATCCAACGGGTGGACTTTATTGAATCAATCCAAAAGTCCTCTTTCATGCTCCAGCGAGCTAGCTCTTGTGTGTCCCTTAATCCGGGACAAAGGAACCGAATGCCGCTGTCCTGCATTAATGGGATTCTTCTGAGGACAAACATTCCGGAACACAAGAAAGAGTTTCTTCTTTCTCGAAAGATATGCCGAGACACAGCCGAGAATTTTCATGATATATTTTTTTTTTGCTTCTCTGATGTTTTCCTATTGCGTTGCCCGGCAACACTTCCTAATGGACTAGAAGGAGTTCCAGATGGCTCCAGGACGCTATTCTTAAAAGACTTTGGCCTGCTGCTGCTGTTGATATTCGTTATGCCTTACAGTATCCCATCTTTTATCTCTCTCCCTTTGTTTCTCCTCTCGCAGTAAACGCAATTATTGCGGCGGTCGGATTCTTTGGGAATGTTCCTCATTTTGATGCATTTTCCTCTGGTTGCTGTTATTTGCGCACACGGTAAGGCTAATTGAGCGTGTGTTTATATCATGAGAAATGGGAAGCTTCCAAATAATTTATCCGTCCAATAACAAAGGGTATCGCTTTTGAAATCGTATGTAAGGAAGTGAAAAGTATTCAGTTTACACGCATAGTATTTTCGAAGGATTTTCTGAATGAAGGAATATTTTCGAAGTTTGAAACAGAATGAATGATTCATAAAGAAAAATAGACATCGAGTTTACACTAAGGTTGTGAATTCATAAGAGCACCTGCTGATTTCACAGTAAAGAATTACATCGACTGAAACTAGTACTACTATACCAATTAATAGTGCATGCATGCATCTCGCAAACATTCCGCTTGGAAATTTCTAACGAATCGGTGCGTATCGGAATGAGTGTTCACAGTTTCTATGTGATTCTCACGTATTTACGTCACGTATCAGATCAAAGTTATGCGTGCTTTGTGTTCTACCGGTGTCGCTATCTGTTTCCCATACTTGGAAGTAAACAACGCAAATGCCTGAAATTTCAGTTCATGTAGTGTGTTGAAGGTCTTCTTTCTTTCGACAGACTTTTTCAAATGGCAGCGAATTTGCATCCGGATTTTGCAAAAAAACCGCAGAAAACAAACTTCAGCCGACCACCACTGTTTTGCCAACGGGGTTGTAACCTGGATTTTTGGCAATAGGAGTTCAGCTTGATACCGATACGACCACACAATGACAAATTGAAATTCATAAATGAAAATTAAGAGTCAAAGATTGCAATCTTTGTTGATTAGAGAAAAGGCAAACTGTGATACGTGAAGGCTTTCCTCAAAAATTTCCGAAATTCTGAGAAAAATATTTGAAGATAAAGAGTTTGTTTTACCTTTGTATTCACTCTAAAGGAAAAAAAAGAAAAGATTGTCAAGGATGAAGTGATGAAGACGCATCTTTTGAAGACAATCTTTCTATACTATTATGTGTGGGGAAACTGCAGAAGAATTGTGACAAAGCCAAGGGAGCAAGTGTTGAAATCTTGAAAAACCCTACTGTATGGTATAGCATACAACATCCACAACAACATAAAATTCACCAGTGGACACTCGGTGCACGTATTCATTCAATTTACGAAAGAACAGCTCACAACATTCTTTAATGCAGAGTTTGGAATCGATTTTCGTCTCATACTGTGTTTATACTCCGACGTACGCACCATAATGGGAAAACTATCAAGATTTTTCAATTTTCTTAATGAGACGTTCATTCCGGGGGTTGGACGAATCTATTGCGTAACATGCTCGGGACATATAAAAGTTATGACCGTGCATGTACTTTCTTCGACCACTTGCCCGACGCGGGCATGTAAAAAAAATCGAATACTTTCGTTTCATCATGATTCAAGGGCTCTTACACACAGGCGTGAAATTTCACAGAAATAATTTCTTTGGCAGCCATCATGCAAATGTGTAGTCAACGTAATTTCATCCATTTTCACGGTCTTAATATTTAGCAACCCGGGTCCTTGTGCAAGTCAACTCGGTGCAAGTCCTCCTTGGAACTGGAAAAATACACTGTAACTGTGGTGTTGTTAAAAATGGAAAAAAAAGTCACTTTTTTCCCCAGCGAAACATTATATGTCCTAATGGTATTCACAGAAGAAAAGTCTTGTTAGTTTGCGTAAAAACATGAAAAAAGAAAAAAATGATATATGATATGGCTCTATAGCACATGAAGTATATATTTCAGTGTATATGAAGTCTTTGAAAGGAATAAAACTTCTGCGATTGATTCTGAAGTTGGAAAATATTTATTCCGCATTTCTCTTATACACACAAAAAAAAAAAAAAAAAAATATCGGAAAAAGATGTCCATCACAAATATAAAAGGATGCTGCTGCCATCTATTAAATAATAACTAAAGTATACATTAAAATTTTTCAAGTAAAATTAGTTGTTGGTCTTAAACCGGTAAATGTAGCATGAAAACGAACAGAATGTAGTTTACTGACATTTGCTGATGTTATTTGATTTCATTTTTTACATCGGTTTAAAACCAACAATTTCGCATTTGGAATTAGAACACCTAGTTAGGGTTTTATTCAATAGGTGACAGCAGCTGTGAAAATGTTTTTTCCTGTTTATAATTGCAAAATAAAAAATATGAAATACAAGAGATTAGGAATTATATTATTTCTTAAGAAAATTAAAATTAATAAATAAGAAGATTTGGAAACTTCCTCAATTTTTTTTTTTTTTGCCGGTTCGTAAAAATTACTTTTCCCCATTTATATAATGGTATCCTGAAATTGCCAATGTGGACTTTATCTCATCACCCGTTTGTTGTAGAGGCATGGGTTTTGGTTTAGAAAATGCTCAAAATGTGTTCAAAAATTACCCTGTAGCATTTTTGCCAGTGAAAAATATAGTTTCAGAAATTTAAAAAAAAAATCTAAATTTTAATGCGGTCCCCCTGCCCTATAACTTCATTCAAAAGTTGTTTTCTTCTCTTTTCTGAGTACAACAAAACATATCTTATGTTTTAATCGTAATATTCGATGAGATATTCGAATTGAAAATATACGAGAAAAGTTGGAAAAGGACAGCATAAATGAGAGAGAAAGAAACGTTGACGAGCTTGTTTTTGCTGTTATTTCCCAACCTTTCTCCAATTTTGAAATCATGGAATTTGTTGTTAAGCTCAAAACAGACAGGGTCAACGCCTTTCTAATTGAAAGTTAGAAGACAGGGGAACCGTGTAACCATTCATATTTTATTTTATTTTGTGACACACTGTATTTTCACTCTCAAAACTAGTCCAGGGAAATGTGTGAACGTCTTTTGAGCTTTTTTCAAATTGGAACTATATTTGCCCGACAGAGGGCTGGTGAGATAGAGGCCGCATTAACATTTACAGTAAACTCTGTATATGATGGTTGCGAAAACTTCCACTTTATTTCAATGGTTTGAAATGAGGAATGAAGAATACTGGACTAAACCGTACAAAGCCTAGATTTTTAGTGTCAATAGGTAATTTTATCCATTATCCATTGCGTTATAATTCGACAATATAAAGTATAAATGTATATATGTATAATAAATGCCCCCCGAAATTTTTTTTTTCAAGATTCCTCGGTTTTTATCAACGAATGTGCATTATATTCAAGTTTTTATCGGGATTTGTCCCGATTTCACAATGACATGATCTAGCCACCCTACTCTAGGCCCACGCCTTCCATCCGGTCGCGTATTACATTTCGGCTATGATTTTATGAACGAGATGAATTTTAAGTAAATGACTTCTTTCCAACTCCAACATTGCGAAAAACTATAATTAAAAATTTGACTTTCAGTCCTATTGGTGTGACCATATTCTTTTAGAATTTTCATATTTCTTTCTATAAGTTTTGATTTAAAATATAAAATTATATATCGCTTTAAATATTTTTTATGGAAATAAATCAATTTTTAATTTTTTTAAAGTAAATAAATCCCATGACAACATTTCTCGGGCATGTGAAATAGTGATCGAGAAATCTACTATTTTAAGGAAAAATTTTCGGATATTTATTCATCCCATTCACTTAAAATTTAAGAAATATGAACTTTTCGTCCTTCCCTTTTGTGGCAAATAATTGCGTGCCCCACTATGCTCCAGAACATCTATTGAAACATTTAAATTGATGCTAGTCTTGGTCAAGTCCACAGATTTATGAGATAGCTGCCCGATTATCGTGAACATCTTTGATAACGATAGCCTTGTATCGGATCCCATCGAAGATATTCACGATATTATTGCTATTATAACCTAGTGTGCGTGTGTGTAAGAGGACTGCATATGAGTAATACGATAAAAAGAATTATCTATTGAGCGTGCCTTTCCTTTCCCGAATTATTTCCAGTACATTACGCTAATACTTATATAATTTCGAAGAAATTTTCCTTCAGAGACATTCGAATCGACAAGAGATTTCTCCCTTGCTCTTTGCTCCATCATTTACATCGAAGCGTCGTATAGTCCAAGGGAGCTCAATTTTCCCCGATTTTTCTGTAAGGTGATACTAATGACATTTTCTTGATCATAAACTTGAAAAGAGAAGAAATTCGATATCACGGTGAACAAATCATTAAAATTTCAGAACTCTGTCAAAATCAGGAAGGTATTCTCATTTGAATTGAATAGGAATAAGATTTTCTGTGTTTCCGTAATTATTTGAACTTCGGGGAATCATTTGCTACGACTCTCATGAAATTTGATATTTCTGTTGTCTAAATTTTCTACTTCCAACGATTCTATAAATTGTCAGAAAAATGAGAGCTAGTCCTAGTGTTGCATTTTGTTATTAATTAAATTTGTTACCAATGGTTGTGTATGGAATAGTTCATTAGGCTTTTCCAAGAAAATTATGACTTAACGCTAAAAATATTTGATATATCGTTCATAACTCATTAGGCTTCAAGTCCTAACGTTAAGAGAAATTTGCTCATTAAAATTTATGGAGATACCAGACCTAACTTCAAGGGAACTTTAAAACTGGTGATCAATCCGCCTGGCAGTCGAGTGGTTAGGGAACTTCTACTAGGTTAGCTTCTCACTGTGCAGGCCTGGGTTCGAATCCCGGTTCGGGCATGGATGTTTACTAACACTAACAAATTCCCTGGACGGATCATGCTGATCCCTTGGGAATACGTGCGGATCACGTTATTTAAAAAATAATAATAATAAAAAAATCGGTCTTGAAGAAAAAGTAAGCTTTAAGCTTGAGAACATATGTAATTGTTTATCGGAACTGATTCCCAATCCCTGCATAATTCATTTCACTGGTTCTCATTAGAAATTACACAGTAGGAATTATTACACCTCTCTGGAATTCCGAATATGGTGTGGGCGGGATGTAACTGGGGAAAAAAGTGTTTGGTTTAAAAATGTGCATTACAAAAACTTTGTACTCACCATGGTCAAAGTAAAACCTAATAGAGAGGGTTAGAGGAGAGAAGTCTTCAATTAAATGTAAAACCTAACGTTGAAGAAATGATTTGACGCTAAATAGGACTCACGGATAAACCAGATCTAACGGTAATAAAACTACTCGGTAAATCATTCGAATTCAATGCGATAGAAGATGTCCTTCAAAAAATGAAAAATTTTCATCAATGTCCAAACGATGCTAATAGATCTAATTCTAAAATGAAGAAAAATATAACCAAACTTCCAAGAAGGACCTGAACTGATGATAATCACGATATTCAGTCGGTCATTCGTCTTTAAGGAGATAGGGGAATTAACGTTAAAAAATGGAACGTGCCCCATAAAAATTCGCTAATAGTTTAAAAAATTCATAAAAAGTGAAGGATTTTGTATATTTAATGCGGTTTGCTGAAAACTTACTTTCACAAAAAAGGGATATTTTTGGTACAGGAAAAAAATTAGTTTAAATTTCCGTTTATAGAGAGCGCTACACGAAAACAAATCACAGAATTTCTTCACAGAGAAGCTCTCTTCAATCTCTTCTGTTTCTGAAACGTTCGTAAAGCTTCAGCTGCTGATTCATGACTAAGATAAAACAACTTCACCATTAATGCTTTATCCAACAATGTGAACATTATATTGGAAACCTCAAGTAAGTGCCAGTAACAGCAAAATTCAAAAATAGGCCGTTAATCGTACAGTCTTCTTCTACGGGACGCTGATTTGCCTGTATTCCTTCTGTGCAGCATCCTGTATCGAAAAAAAATTAAATAATTTTCGTACAAAAAACTATTAATTAATAAAAATCCTTCGTGAGAGAATAACTTGTTTTCGAAAACCGCATTCAAATATACCGATTCATTCATTTTTTATGAATTTTTTTAAACTATTCACCAATTTATGGTATAGGCTACGCTGTATATGAAATGAGTTGAAGAAGATATATATATATATATATATACTAGGGGGGCTCTGCCCCCCTGCCGCCTTTGGCGGCCAACCCCCCCCCCCCACTTCTCTCCCGGACATATCTTGTTTATTTCGTCCCACTTCATCAGCGTGCTATGGAAAAGGGGAAAGGGACGTGTGAAAGCACCAGCCTACTGAAGAAGCGAATTTTAATGAAAATAATAATAAAGCAACAAAAAAACAAATGAGATTCATCAAGTATCCCCAGAAAACTTCCCCATGGGGGTCCCCAGATTCAATTCGCTGAATTTCAGTGGGGCCCCACACTGGATATATCTTGGGCTACCGATGTGTTGCAAATTTTACAATGTTAAACCACAAAAATCAATGAGATACATTCAGGGGCACCGAATTACAACCTGCCAACATTTCCATGAAGCCCTGACCTGCAAGCTTGTCGGACACCCCCCTGTGAGAATTTTTCATTTTTATCAATTTTACAACGAATAAAATCCAGGGCCCCACATCCAGTAGCGGGGACACAATACGCAGATTTTTAGTGGGGCCCCAGACTGGCTATATCTCGGGTTTCGGCTGTGGCAAATTCTACAACAGAAAAGAATGAGATTCATCCAGGGCCCCCAAAATCAAACCTGTAAACATGGGGCCCCCCGACTTGGAAGCTTGTCGGTCATCCCCCGGTGCGAGTGCCATGAAAAATTTTCATTTGTATTCGTTTTACCAACGAATAAAATCCAGGGCCCCAAAATGAAACCTGTAAACATGGGGCCCCCGACTTGGAAGCTTGTCGGTCATCCCCCGGTGCGAGTGCCATGAAAAATTTTCATTTGTATTCGTTTTACGAACGAATAAAATCCAGGGCCCCCAAAAAATTACCCGGGACACCAATTCGCATACTTTTGGTGGGGCCCCAGACTGGCTTTATCTCGGGCTTCCACTGTTGCAAATTCTACAACAGAAAAGAATGAGATTCATCCAGGGCCCCCAAAATGAAACCTGTAAACATGGGCCCCGACTTGGAAGCTTGTCGGTCATCCCCCGGAGCGAGTGCCATGAAAAATTTTCATTTGTATTCGTTTTACCAACGAATAAAATCCAGGGCCCCCAACCAATTACCCGGGACACCAATTCGCATACTTTTGGTGGGGCCCCAGACTGGCTTTATCTCGGGCTTCGGCTGTTGCAAATTCTACAACAGAAAAGAATGAGATTCATCCAGGGCCCCCAAAATCAAACCTGTAAACATGGGGCCCCCGACTTGGAAGCTTGTCGGTCATCCCCCGGAGCGAGTGCCATGAAAAATTTTCATTTGTATTCGTTTTACCAACGAATAAAATCCAGGACCCCCCAACCAATTACCCGGGACACCAATTCGCTTACTTTTGGTGGGGCCCCAGACTGGATATATCTTTTGCTTCCGCTATCGAAATTTTTCAACGTTAAAGCAGCAAGAAAACAATGAGATCCATCAAGGGCCCCTGGAAATGAAAACTTTTTACTTATACGTGAAATCTTCCCCGGGTACCCCGACCCTGTGTTGGGAGCACTGCTGTTGTGTGTGTATATTATACATATATATACCTCTCGGCATGGACCTCCCCCCCCCTCCACAAAGGAAGGGCTGACAGGGGCCACAACGATTCTTATCACTTTTTGATTTTTCACACTATAAATTAATCACAGAGGGGCCCCTGAAAAGCTGGTTTGGGGGCTCGAAATCTAAATTCCAGCCTAAGGGCTCTGCTGTAGGATGTAGGAGCCTCTTGGTACATGCACATAACATGGTCCCGATGGGTCAAATGGGTCCCGATATGTGAATATCGACCCAATATCGATATATGATATCATATCGATATATGAATGTGAATATCGATATATGAATCGAACCCACTTCCGTAACAGACTTCCGTCACTCGGTTGCTTAGCAACAGGCCCTTTTCGAGTTTGTTTGTGATTTTATATTATAGAATAGATATAACCTAACGTTTTGGAAAGGTAAAATTTTTCCATTGTCAAACTTCAGAAAAAAGCCGGTTCATGTTGAACAATCACGAGTCGTCGAGGGAACTTTGAGAATATGTTGCTTATACACGGGAAAGGACCATAAATCAATAGAGGTAAATTTGATGATAAATTCGGGACTTCAGAGCAAATTATTTGACAAAAGTCGTAATTAAAAATAAATTGTGGTTATCTCGTTTTTTTATTTATTTTTTGGAAACCAGGATTTTAGAAATTGGGGCTCTCTCATTTTTTTCTACTTTTAAAAATTATTTCAGAAATTTTAGCTCTCCTATGTTTTCTAAACCATAATTTTATAAATTGTGGTACTGTTATTCTTTGGAACTGTGGAATGTTTGAAATGGTGGCACTTTCATCATTTTGGGATCGTTATTTTAGACGTTGTGGTGCTGTCATCTTTTTTTGAACTGCAATTCTAGGAGCATTGCGGTACATACTCTCATTTGTTTGGATCCACAATTTTAGAAAGTATGGTGATCTCAAATTCACAATTTCAGAAATTGTAGCTCTCTCATGTTTTTGAATTCATAATAATAGAAATTATAGTTCTCTGTAATTTCTTTGGATTCAGTTTTTTTTGGACATTGTGGCACACTCATCTTTTGTTTGGAACCATAATTTCAGAAATTGTAGCTCGCTCATATTTGCTAATCATTTAACGCGTACTGCTAAGAGTTAACCTGCGCATTATTCATCAAATATCGAATAAATTGAATAGTTTTTTGTGAAAATCGATCAACTCTCCACAAAACAGAAATTACGTCTATTAAATACGGAAAAAGTTACAAAGACTTGTTAGCTCTCGAAAGTCGTTTGCATAAGCAAGATATGAACGGAAAACCTCTTTATATGAAATCGACATCGAGTGACTCGAACCGATGATCAAAGACATAATTGACGTCAACAACCAGTATCGAAATCACGATCGCATTCGAAACAATCTCCAGAGCATTGCGCGTACAATTTTCCAGGATATAGTAAAGGAACAATAATTGACAAACTCGTTTGATGTCCTTTCACAAGCCATCGTTTCCCATCTCTCTTTCTCTCTCTCTGGTACTTTTGGCAGCAAACAGCGTAGATATGCAGTTGAAAACGGAATAAGTTCCCTTTTGTCGATGGGATGAACAAGAAAGCAATTATCTACGCCACACATATATATGTTACGGTAAATATGATAAACGGAATATTATACATGATAACTGGTTATTATGCATACTTAACCAATCGTCTTGGCAAGTTCGATAAATTCATCTCATCTATCGGTGAATATTCATAATACCCAAGCGTCGTTGGTGAATTTGACAAATACTTGAAATTTATCGCCTATTTCTGTGATTATGCATGATACCCTATGTAATTGGGGAATTTGATAAACATGAAAAAAATTGAGTCTAGTCCACATGAGTCTAGTATTTGTGATGAATGTAGTCGGACCCCGATACAATGATACAATACATGTATGAATTACAAAGTGCAGTATATCATACAGTACGATTTATCATGCTTACGACGCGACGCTGGGTATTATGCATAATCCCTGGTATAAAAGTGATAATTTTTTAACAATTAATTAAATTTAACAACGACGCTTGTGTAGGTACTATGCATAATCACAAGTCAAATTTACCAAAATGCTTGGTATGTATGCATATTACCCGGATTACCACGTATAATAAAATCATTTATGTGTAGTATTCACCCTGTTTCAGATACATAATTTATCAAATATCTAATAAAAAGTGAATCCTGTTTTCTAAATCTATCGCTTCACCAAGAGACGTTTTGAGACATTTGACGTATTTGACGTTCGTGAGACACAGTAAAATGTTTTACGTGTGGACGTTTGTTAAAAACGCCGAAAGCGTTTGTTAAATACGGTAAAATTTGTCAAAACTTGTTAACTCTCGAAAGTCATTATCAACTATCGCTTAAGTAAGATATGAACGGAAAACCCCTTTACACATCAAAATCGACATCGAGTGGCTCGAAACGACGATCAAAGGTGTAATTGACGTCAACAACCAACCAGTATCGAAATCACGATCGCTTTTGAAACAATCGCCAGAGCGTCGTGCGTACAATTTTCTACGCTATAATCAGGGAACAATAATTGACAAATTGGTTTGATGTCCTTTCACAAGCCGTCGTTTCCCATCTCTTTCTCTCTCTCTCTTACTCTCTCTCTTTGGCAATTTTGGCAGCAAATAGCGTTGATGTGTCGTTGAAAACGGAATTAGTTAGTCGTCGTTTGTCGATACGCAATCGCGGGATGAACAAGAAAGCGCAATAATCCACGCCGCGCGTATATACGTTCGGTGCTTTCAAAAGCTGTTGTTATTGAACTCTATCCGACAGGGTGATCCGATAAAGGTTTTGGGCATCGCATCCCATTTGAGGTAATCAAATGGATGCCTATAATCTAGCACCGACGTCAATTCAGACTCTACCCTATTTCGGATTGCCGCGCGGCTTTTAGCAGTTATGCAAATCGAGCTCTGAAATGCCGTCAGGTTCGGTTATTCTCATTAATGAAAGGGGGGTGAATATATTCAAGTTTAACGATATATATATATATACTGAGCACACTAATGTGTTTCGCCTAATTAGATCCCCGTTTTGCAGCGATTCAAACTTAATGGCGTATCATTGGCCGGAAATCGAAATTTTGGCCATCGTGTTGGATTCCTTTCTAAAAGTTGGACTGGTTATACATATCACAGCTAGAAACTCTTCAGTGGAAAGTTATATCCGCAAAAATATCTTGTAGAAAAATCATCCATTGTTAGATTTTATCTGTATTTCGACTGTTTCAGTTTTATCTAATCGCATTTTAATGTTTAAATTTTATCTAATCGTATTTTAATGTTTAAATTTTATCTAATCGCATTTGAATGTTTGAATTTAATCTATTCGTATTTTACTGTTTCAATTTTATCTAATCGTATTTGAATGTTTCAATTTTATCTAATCGCATTTGAATGTTTCAATTTAATCTATTCGTATTTTACTGTTTCAATTTTATCTATTTGTGTTTGACTATTTAAATTTTATCTGATCGCATTTGAATGTTTCAATTTATTCTATTCGTATTTTACTGTTTCAATTTTATCTATTTGTGTTTGACTTTCAAATTTAACTATGTGCATATGAATGTTTCATTTTTATCTAATCGTATTTTAGTAATTTTATCTAATCGTATTTCAGTAATTTTATCTAATCGTATTTTAGTAATTTTATCTAATCGTATTTTAGTAATTTTATCTAATCGTATTTTTGTAATTTTATGTAATCGTATTTTTGTAATTTTATCTAATCATATTTAGTAATTTTATGTAATCGTAGTTTAGTAATTTTATCTAATCGTATTTGAATTTTTCAATTTCATCTTTTCGTATTTGAATGTTTCAATTTCATCTTTTCGTATTTGAATGTTTCAATTTCATCTTTTCGTATTTGAATGTTTCAATTTCATCTTTTCGTATTTGAATGTTTCAATTTCATCTTTTCGTATTTTACTGTTTCAATTTTATCTATTTGTGTTTGACTTTCAAATTTAACTATGTGCATATGAATGTTTCATTTTTATCTAATCGTATTTTAGTAATTTTATCTAATCGTATTTCAGTAATTTTATCTAATCGTATTTTAGTAATTTTATCTAATCGTATTTTAGTAATTTTATCTAATCGTATTTTTGTAATTTTATGTAATCGTATTTTTGTAATTTTATCTAATCATATTTAGTAATTTTATGTAATCGTAGTTTAGTAATTTTATCTAATCGTATTTGAATTTTTCAATTTCATCTTTTCGTATTTGAATTTTTCAATTTCATCTTTTCGTATTTTACAGTTTCAATTTCATCTTTTCGTATTTTACTGTTTCAATTTTATCTGTTTATGTTCAACTGTTAATTTTATCTGTTTGTGTTCAACTGTTAATTTTATCTGTTTGTGTTCAACTGTTAATTTTATCTAATCGTATTTGAATGTTTCAATTCCATCTATTCGTATTTTACTGTTTCAATTTTACCTATTTGTGTTTGACTGTTTCAAATTTAACTATGTGTATATGAATGTTTCATTTTTATCTAATCGTATTTTAGTAATTTTATCTGATCGTATTTTAGTAATTTTATCTGATCGTATTTTAGTAATTTTATCTAATCTATGTTAGTAATTTTATCTAATCTATGTTAGTAATTTTATCTAATCTATGTTAGTAATTTTATCTAATCGTATTTTAGTAATTTTATCTAATCGTATTTTAGTAATTTTATCTAATCGTATTTTAGTAATTTTATCTAATCGTATTTTAGTGATTTTATCTAATCGTATTTTAGTAATTTTATCTAATCTATGTTAGTAATTTTATCTAATCGTATTTTAGTCTTTAAATTTCATCTTTTCGTATTTTACTGTTTCAATTTTATCTATTCGTGTTTAACTGTTTCAATTTTATCTATTCGTGTTTAACTGTTTCAATTTTATCTAATCGTACCTGAATGCTTCAATTCCATGTATTCGTATTTTACTTTTTCAATTTCATCTATTCGTATTTTACTTTTTCAATTTCATCTATTCGTGTTTGACTGTTTCAATTTTTTTTGTTCCTATTTGTTTCAATTTTATTCATTCGTGTTCAACCGTTTCAATTTTGTCTATTCGTATTTGTTTCAATGTTTAATTGCATTTTTAAGTGGGTTGCTATATTTTTGAAATATATGACATCCATATTTGTTATGGGCATCTTTTTATTAGCCATCTCGTTGGGCATTTTTCCTGTTGTGGCATTGTATTTGTATTTGTATTATGTTATCCCTTCGTATTTGACCTAAAGAATAAAATACTAAACATATGAGTAATTCGATGCAATATTTCAAAAATGACTGTAAAATCATAAAAATACACGAAACGCATTTTTTTATATAGATGAAAAAGAGTTCTCATCGGGATCATTTTTTCGAAATATTGTTATCGAAATAATTGCTAATTAATTGTAGTTATCGGGATCAGTTCTAAAATTCTACTCTTAAAAAATCCATTATTTCAAACTTATCAATTATTAAACCAGTGCAGATGAAACTGGCTATCGCGCGAAATGCCTTCAAATGAAATAATCATCGAAATCACTCGTAATAAAATGAGTTATTGAAATCAATCCTAATATACAATGAATCATTGAAATCACTCCTAATATACAATGAATCATTGAAATCACTCCTAATGTACAATGAATCATTGAAATCACTCCTAATATACAATGAATCATTGAAATCACTCCTAATGTACAATGAATCATTGAAATCACTCCTAATATACAATGAATCATTGAAATCACTCCTAATATACAATGAATCATTGAATTAATTTTCAATATCAAAAATCAGCGGAATAACTCCTCATGAATGATTATTATCGGACTTACTCATAATGAACAAGTATTATTAACATCACTCCTGATAGAAGAAATCATCAAAATTACTTCTGCGAAATATATATATAAATAATCGAAATCGTTCCTGATAAATCATTTTTAATCAGAATCTTCCCTGATAAATCATTTTTAATCAGAATCTTCCCTGATAAATCATTTTTAATCAGAATCTTCCCTGATAAATCATTGGTATCGGGACCACTCATGGTGAATAATTGTTTTCGGAATCTCTCCAGGCAAATAATTGTTATGGAAATCGCTCTGAATAATACTCATTATTTGAATTATTTCTGATAAAATAAATAATCGGAATCACTCCTAATTAACTTTGCTATCGAAATCATTTCTGATGTATGATTGTTAACGGAATCATTTCTAATGAATCATTGTTATCGCGGAACGGAATTACTACTGATAAGAGAAATTACCGGAATCACTACTGATAAGTGAAATTACCGGAATCACTACTGATAAGTGAAATTACCGGAATCACTACTGATAAGTGAAATTACCGGAATCACTACTGATAAGTGAAATTACCGGAATCACTACTGATAAGTGAAATAATTCCTGATAAATAACTGTTATCGTCATCACTTATGATAATAATTTTTATCAAAATAGCACATGAAATAAATAATAAGTAACAAATAATACAAAAAATAAGTTCTATCAAAATCACTCACGATAAAATAAATAAACGGAATCACTCCTAAAAATAAATAAAGGGAATCGCATTCCTGATTAATCATTATCATCGAAACCGCACTCTTGATAAATCCTTATTGAAATCGTTTCTGATATTATAAACTATCGAAATTACTTTTGAGACGAGAAGCCAGTAATTCAAAATCATTCCCCATGAATTATTATTTTTTCGAATAAGTACTTGGAATCGATATCGAATATATTCTTGATAATATTATTTCATCGAATTTATTTCTCTAAGACCATTAATATATATATATATATATATATATATATTAATGGTGTATATATATATATATAGAGAGAGAGAGAGAGACTTAGTTATCTTTCTATCAAAATAAATCCTTCAAAAATATTCAATTTTATATATCTAGCTTTGTATAACATCGTTTTCAAGATCTAATTTCAGTTCTATCGTTATCAAGTTAGAATGTTGAAAAGTATTTCCACTAACGGAAAGGTGCGAATCGTTACCAAAGTTCTAATCATCGATGGAAGCATCACTCATGTTTATTTCTGTTCATTTTAATCAAAGTTTGTCCTCTCATACCGGATTGAATACTATCAAATCCTAAGTAGGATTGTTCCTTGAACACAGTAAACCTTGAAACACTTGAAATATTTTTGATAGAATTGCATTGTAGCTGATGTTTTCGGAGTGTAAGAGATTAGAAATACACATAATCTTACAACTGAACGTGGTTTTAGCTCTTTGTCTATGGCATTGATAGATGTTGCAAGTAGGCAAATAAAGTAAAAAAAAAAATGTGTTTTTGTTTTTGCTGTATTTCTTCTCAAAGTTTCAAGTTTAGTCAACTATATTTAGTAATTCTACTGTATGAATTATCCTGATAAACCGTATCAAATGCTCGATCATGTCGACCATAATGAAATATGCCTCATAATCATGCTTTTAAATACGATTCATATTTTAAATTTTACTTCTATTCTTTTTCTCTATAAAAACTTGAGTTATATCTATTTCTTATCTTCCATTCACTTTCAGTTATTTTCTAGTTAAGTTTTTTTGAAGAAAAAAAAACAACAACGTTTACAGTGAGGGTTGCCTCCAACAAAAATTTTTACCTACTGAATTTCCTTAGGAGGATAGGTGAGAAAATATATTATTGTTTATCAGTGCCAGATATAACAAAAAAGTTGACATTACGGATATTGTTTCTCTAATGCAATCGCCTAGCATCAAAGGAACTGACAAATTTAAAGATTTAGGAACACAATGTTCCTTTTTACAAGTACTATAAAGAATAATTATGTATTTCAGCTGCATAAATACGTTCTCACTTTCATTATTGTTACTTTTCTTTATATGTACCAATAATCATTTTTGTGTCATTATTTTGATGATTTTTCAATACATGATTTTGTATTAAAAAATTATTATATTATTGTCCTGCGCATTTGCATTCTGAACAGTGGTACACGACCTTATTTGTATCTTGGCACTTTTTGTCTTTCCAAAAGTCCATTTTTCATGATTACAGTAAAAAAAAAGGTGATTTAAAATGTATATGATATTTCATAGAATATACAGTTACTAAAATTAAATTCGGAAAACTTTACTGTAAAAATTCAATGAGAAAAAAGTTTTAAAAATAATGTGTCAAGGTGTAACAGTCTCCTCTATATATATATATATAAACAGATAGTTCAGATATTATTAAGCAAGTGTTGTCATTATAATGTCGCGAATAATACAGAATCGCTCAAGAGACAGTTGACTGACTAACCACACGAAGAAAGACAAAGAAACAAACTAACACCATTCCGCTACGCTAGATGTTTGATATCATTAAAGAGAGGTACAGGCTGCATAATTTCATTAGACGAGACATTACTGCAACACCAATCCTCGACGAAATTATCGTCACCAATTTGCGTCACCGACGCCGCAACGCATGATGCCTAATGACGTCACTTCAGAAACGTTTTGCCATTTTTATTTCATTTTATTTTAACGCGGCTTCTTCTGACGTTATCAATTTTCACGAAGAGGCGACGGCTCTATCCTTCTGTGGTTGAAACACATTTACGAGGAAAGCTAACGTGTTTGATGCTTGACTAGATGAAATTATTCAAATAATATTCAGGCGGATATTGTTACGTTAAAGAGTTGAAAATATAAATTTCTCTGATTCCAAAAAATTATAGAAAAATATCAGAATATACGAATCATAATTTTTGACTTCGTTGAAAGTATAGATTACGATTTGCCGCTGTGGTGGTCGAGTGGTTATAGTGACGGACTCGCGATGCGAGGATCCGGGTTCGAACCCCACAGTGGTGGTCGGCTGAAGTTGGTTTTCTGTGGTTCCCAACTTCAAGGCGCAAATGCGAGCCGATCTCCCCGTTAAAAAGTCTCGCCACAGAGAGCAACTGTCCTACAACGAAAAATCATTCAATCATAACACTTCACTCATAGTTTGAAAAACTGGTGGCAGATGGCAGCACTACACATAACAAGCATTACAGAGAAACAAAAAAAAAACTTCACGTCAGGTTTCACTACACGTGCACGCACATTCCCGCATGTACCGATTCGTTGGGGGTTCCGCGGGGGGTTGTGGGCGGGGTGCATGTGTGGTGTAGCAGTAGTAGGTAGGGCTCGTATGTAGGGTAAAAAAAGGGTTCGGGGATCCATGATGTTCTTAAGTCAGCCACCTCGTTGGGCAATTTGCCTGTTGTGGCGTTGTAATTGTATTGTATTGTATTGTATTGAAACCATTTTGATTATTGTAAGCAGATATAAAAACAACGTTGCATGAAGTACAATAATAACAAAGTAGAGAAATGATGTATAGTATTTTGTATTTTTTAGCTTCGTAATAATTTGTGATACTAAATTTTTTACCCAAAAATATACAAACAAAAATACAGTAAAACATATCTAAAAAAAAAATTAGCTGTTGCCATAAAAAATATCCAATAACTAATTGCTTTTGGCCTGGTGGAAGGATTTCACAAGCCCTTGAGGCACAAAGCTTTGTTTGTATCATATGTGTGTGTATTTGCATATTATGTGTTCCATTTGTGTAATAAAAACAACAAAACGAACGCACAATGAGTTGAGATCAGAAAAGAAATTTGGAACGTTAGTTAAATGCAAGGAAACTGCATTTTTAAGAAAAAATTGATTTATATTCGAAGTATGTTTGATTACGAACATCTATTCCGTGATTATACATAACAAATATTAGAAAATTAATTTGATTATATTTTTTCGTCTAATATTTTTACTCACAAGACCAAATTCTTTACTTGTATTTCGTGCATCATGATTTTATTGCTGCTTGTATTTGTTAGAAGGTTATACTTTTTTATGTATTCATATTTCCTTGTTTTATTTGTGCATCAATGTTCTACTTTCTTGCCATGATTTTATTTCTCCTTTAATTTTTGTGTATCGTCTTTTACTTTATTAATTTGTATTTGTGTAGTCAGCGGTTCCCAACCGGGGGTACGAAAGCTAATGCAGTAGTGAGAGGCCGTTGGGGGTACGCGAAAAGAAAATGGTAATGGCGGCCATCCATCTAAAAAAAGAGCAAAATAATTAAAAACATTAAAAAGAACTTTTAAAAGTAGGTAGAGGTTTTTATTAATATTGTCAGTTGTAATATATATATAGACTTTTTCCCTATCAATAAAATCTTCTATGAAACAGGGGTTGCGTCCGCTGGAAAGTTCGGCCCTGTTTCCTCCTCCCGCCCACGCCTATCAACTTATGATCGGGATTCGTGAACTCCTTCCTCTCGGCTCACTTTTCTTCGGCGTTTTAGCTTTGATTCTTGACGCATGCCAGACTCTGCATAAAAAAAAAAAATTAATTTGTGTTGTGCTTAACTTTTGTTGTGGGCGTGTGTATTGAGGGAGTGTGCGTGTAAATCTCACAATTTTCTACGTCAACTTTTTTTCTACCAAGCACCTACTACTCACGTGATTTGCGCTATGGATCAGTGGCTAAAAACTAGATCTGTGCGGAAGTGGACTGAAACACCAAATTGAAGTACCGTGCACCTGTAAACGTGAAAACATATTTTGAATCATCCAAAAGTGTTTCTGCCAAAGCTATCGCAACCTCTTACTGCATTAGCTATCGTATTGCGAGGGAAGAAAAAAAATCACACTATTGGTGAAAAAATACTGTCAGATGCATGTTTGCAGCGGAAAGTGCTCTTATAATGAGTTCAATATCTTTGTCAAATAGCGTAATGTCTCGAAGAATACAGGACATGTCAGACGATGTTGAGAGCACAATCATGAGTCATGTCAAAGGTGTGAATTTTTGTCTATCCAAGTCGACGAAAGTACCGACGTTTTGCGCAATATCCTGTGCTACTTGTAATTGCTAAGCACTTGAAAGAGAATTCGAAGTAAATCTTTTTATTTGTCACCCATTGAAGGGGTCGTACGACTGTTTAAGACTTATTTGAAGCAATTAATCATTATTTCGTTGAAAAAAGAATTCAATTGTCACAATGCATTGGTCTCACTACAGATGGAGGAAGATCCACGGAAGGTTGCTACTGAGGCCGTTGTGCACGCGTGGCAGAAGTCGCTCCCAAAATGAAATGGACTCACTGCTATATCCACGGCCCTGCACCGAAACCGTTGCCTCCAAATTTGCGAAACATTCTTGATGAAGCGGTCAAGGTGAATTCTACCAACTACAGGTTGTTTAAATTGTTGTGTGAAGACATGGACATCCTTCATAATGCTTTGCTTTTGCACACGTTAGGTGGTTGTCCAGGGGTTAAGTCTTGACATTGCTATTCGAACTTCGGCACGAGGTAGCCTTTTTTTTTAGGAAGTGTTTGAAACACTTCACTATTTCTTGCGACAAGCTGAGCTAAATTTAACAGTCGGTCACTTGGAAGGAATGAAATCCTCGTTTGAAAATTATTTTTTAAAGTCAGAAACGGGTGATCGGTGGACATCGAATCCTTTCAAAGAAGAGTATTTTGAACCTCGGTTTGATTGTCGATTCCAGAAAAGGAGAAATTGCTAGAGCTCCCATCAGATACCCCTCTGAAGATCCTCTTCAATGACGGAATGGTAAAACTAGTCAGTTTTTGGGCTCGTCGCCGTGACGAATGCAGTGATCTTTCTAGAAAAGAAATAATGTTTTTGTTGCCGTTTGTTAGCACGGAGCTTGTTGAACGGGCGTATTCTTCCTATATTTCCATAAAAAATATATATAGAAGCATATTGGACGGCTCCGGACTTGAGTTTGTATTTATCCTCTTTTGAGCTTAAATTTTCAAAACTTTGTAATTCAATACAATCCCAAACATCACATTAATTTCTTTCCCAAGCTTTGTATTAATTTGTTTTCTTACTTGAAAAATAAAAAAGCTAAGTAATGAAAAAATAGACCATTTAATTTAACATGTAACTTTTTGGAAGTTTTTCGAAAACTGTAATGGGTGAAACAGATTGGAGGGGAGAGGAGTCTGGGGAGGATTCGGGGGTTGGGGGTACGCGGAAAGGAACCGAGCCACCTGGGGGTACGCGGACTCAAAAAGGTTGGGAACCACTGGTGTGGCTGGTTTAATTTTTTTTGCTTGAGATTGTGCGTGAAGGGTTTTTTCGCTTGTATTGCGTGCATGATGATTTATTTTTTGCTTGTATTTTTGTGTATCATCTTTTGTTGTATATTTATTCGTGCTTTTAATCATTTTTGTACCATTTCATTTATTTTATTTGTTTTGATTATTAAGGTTAATCACTCTGCCTGTATTTGTGTATAATGATGTGTTTTTTTTTTTTTTTTTTGCTTCTTTTGCTTATGACGAGTTCTTTCTTATTTTATTTGTTTATGACGATTTCGTTCGCTTTTATTCGTTGATGATGATTTCTTTTCACTCTGAATTTTTTAATGATGATTTCTTTTTGCAGTCACTTGTTTAGGCTGTTCTTTTGTGTTGCTTTTATCCACTTTTTGATGGTTTCTGAATCTTTGGGATGAGCTCTATTGGATTACGCAACAGGGTCCATTCCATATGGACATATTTTTATTTAAAACCACAATGTAAAGTTAGTCGTTTCTACCAAAGGGGAACATATCCAACTCGTTCAGTCATTTCGATATTTTTTGGTAAAACTGCTCCATAACCGTCACCCATGGGACCTAAAGTTTTGTCCACTAACGTGGAATGTCCGTTAATAGATAGAAAAATATATTGAGTCCCGTCGACGTAATTCAAAAAACGTGTCTATTGGTGGAAATACCCGCTTATACGGGAGTTTCCGTTATGGAAGGTTCCACTGTAAAATGATCGTGCTCCTTATATTAATGACGAAAGGGCAGTAAGGGTGCCTTCCTGGGTTAGGAAAGAACCTTCTGGAATCAACAGGTTACGTAGAAATTCCCAATTTTTCATACTTGACCAGTTCCAATTTTAATCAAAAAAATGGCAACATTTCCACCTAATTCCCTTCCAAAACGGAACATTTCCAAAATTTAAACGTATGAGAGCACTACAATATTTAGAATTACGATTCCGGAAAAAAGATGAGGGTGCCACAACTTCCAAAATTCTAAATCCACAAAATAACAGCACCGTCAGTTTCTAAAATTACGAGTTCGAATAGAGCTACAATTTTTGAAATTCCGGCTCCAAAAAGATGAGAGCACAACAGTTTCTAAAATTACAGATCCAAAAATATGAGGGAGCCGCAATTCCTGAAATTATAGTTCCTAAAATACGAGATGACCACTTTTTTTTCTAATTATAATTAAAAAAAAGATGGATGCTAGAATTTCTGAACTCACGTTTCCACAAATCTGGGATGATCACAACTTTTTAAAAATTACGTGTCCGAAAACATGAGAGTGACATAATTTTTAAAATTAATATTTCAAAAAGAAGACCAAAAGCACCCCAATTTCAAAAATTACGGTTCCAAATACCCGAGAGAAATATCTTTAACTAATGTCCCAATAGATGTAAGCATCAAAATTATGATTTCAAAAGCACAAGCTCTACAATTTTCGAATTACTTGAATTTGAATTAATAAACGCATGAGATTTTGCAGCATTAAAAAAAATTTCAAAAAGAACAATCATCTCAGAATCTAAACTTAGCTTTCAAAAAAATATTCGCGATACTTATTCCGAGAAATGCATTAAATATCAAAATATTAAAGAACAGCTCGTTATTTTTAGAGTTTTATAAAATCATATATTTTTCGCGAAAACATACATAAATACAGTTTATCAAATTTAAACGAATTCGTTCGAAATAAGTACATCGAAAACCTTTAAATCCTCATTCTCTTGTATCAAAGACTTAGAGTGAAGAAGTCGTTTGATTGCACTTGAGTAAAGTAATCGCAAATAAATGAAATTGATGCCTTACAAGTACTCAAAACACAAGAACTGTTCAAAGTAAATCAGCTGAAACATTTCTCCTATTTTTTGGGTGTTATTTAAATATTTGCTGCCGAATCAAAAAAAATACATATATGCAATAAAAAATATAATTCTCTTTGAACTTCAAAGTGTTTTCCAGAAAAATAAAAATATTTTTCTCAATGTTTTTTCAAGTGCCAGCATGAGATAGATATAAAAAAATTACATGTTATCAAACGTTTCATGTTACAAAAACATGCTTTTCAGTCTCGAAAGTTCTTCTATGACAAAAGTTCAAATGAGATATTTGCCGTCGGATACGTTCTTTTTAACTTAATAATTCACTATTGTTTTTAAAGCTTTCGGAAAAGTCATTTTTACTTAAAAAGGCACATTAAATTGCACTTTAGACCGAGTTTATTTTCCCACTTATCAGTATTGCACTGCAGAGTGTCATTACCATTTAGATTGTATCTTATATTATTTAGTCGAAATTCCCTGTGATTTATTCATGTATTCATATCGGGTGAGAAAATAATTAATACCGTTTGTTATTGTGGAAATGAAAATTAATGATATATAAACGATTCCTCTGCGCTGTTTAGTTTTTAATTAATACAGAAATCCATGAACGTATTTGAAACACCATCCGTCTTATCGAGATTTATTCATTCGTTTATATTCATCTCAACTGAGAAGGAACAGTAATAGAGACTGAAATCGATACGAGCCCAGACCTAATTCACAAATAGAAATAAAAAGCGATAATATGCATACATTTTTATTTATTCATTTTTTCAAGCACTCTGTAATCTCAGTGCTATTACAATTGAGACAATTTGCTACGACATAAGTATAATAGAAACATAATTATTATCCTTTTATTAATTAAGATTATCTATCTAGTTATTTTATTATTATTGTTTTACTATTATTGAAATTATTATTACTTTTTTCTGTTTATTTTCGATGTATGTATAGTACTTTCTTTCTTTCAAACCCAGCACAACTGCGGTCTATTTCCATGGTCAATTTACTACCGATTGAGCTGTGCCGGAAGTGTGAGTTGGTGTACCTAACTGTCTGAGTTCTAGTGTTGTGTGTGAATTTTTAGTGCTTCTATATCTACATTTCAACTCGTGAGTGAAGTGTAATGATTGTATATTTATGCCGTTGTGTAGGCCTGTCGCTCACTGTGGTGAGACATTTTTACGGGGAGATCGGTTCACATTCGTACCGATGTATAGTACTAATGAAAGAAAGGAAAAAAGAAATCATGAAACGAAAAAATCACTATAAACTGATTTTAAAAAAAAAAAAGAGAAAATTATCCCTTATATGAAAATAAACCCCTCAATTATTCATTATAAAATAAGGCTGTTTCTTAACCTTCCAAGCCTTCTCAATCACTCTGCTGACGATGTATATTCGTGATCGGTAATCCATAAATGCCATAAATACGATCTTAAGAAAAATTCCATCTACGTGACACGTACAGCTACTATTACTCCTATTTTCGATACACTATAATTTCCTATTTTCAAAGCATTTCCCCTTTCTCTCTCTCACACATTTTTCTAAAAAATTCGATAAAATACAGAAAAAAAAGTCGACTTTGCCTCGGAGCGATAACGTCAACAACAACATTAGACGGAGGAAAAAACAGACAAGAAAATGTGGAGAACAACGACAACCGAGGAGCCTAGTGTTTTACTGTTTGGGCATCATAACTGGTTGTCCATTTTTCGGAGAGGAATAAGTCGGGAAAAAAGCCCGCGGTTATAGAGACAATGGTATTGCTCGGAGATTGGAGCGAAGGACGTGAGAAGGCGTCCATATACCATTGTATATAAATATACATAGAGCGAGAATGTATCGTTGTTGAACTCTTGGCATTCCCTTCACGTTCTTCATATTGCGGAGGATAGCTTCGTTTTTCCACATACGTCGCGAGAATTTATATTGTCATATCGTATATCGTCTACTTTGACAGATCCTTTACCCTTTTTTTGTTTTCTTTAGTTCTTGGGTATTCTTTTTGTGTTTGTTTTATTATTTTTTTAGTTTTTAAGAGATGTTGGCATCTTTCCTGAAAGGTGACAGACGCCCACCGCCCTATCAATTCGACACTATTTTTCCTTCTTTTAGCCTTATTTTTATGTTGAGTTTGCGGTTTGGGTTCTCGTTTTGCTTCTGTTCGCGGTTGAATGAAAGATTTTTAGAAAATTGCGAGAAGGAAAAATAAAATAGAACTCGAGGATAAGAAATAGAATCGAATCTGTTTCTGCGGAGGATTGTTTCATCGTGAGGTTTCTTTCCTCGAAAAAAGTAATTGTATTTCTGTTGCTTATTTTTTTGTGTTTATCTGGTCTGCGTGTTTCTTTGATGCATTGATTCAGTATATACGTGGAACTCTCATTTCGTGTTCCGTGCGGAAATAGTTTGGTGGTGATTCTATTATATCGTCTATATATACAGACAGCTACGACGCGTGAAACGGAAAAGATTCGTTCCCGATATCATAACGGATGTGGTTTCTTCTGCTCGGGAGGATATTTGAAAGTTATTTTTTCCCATCATCCCCGTCGTATTAATATAATCAGTGGTTGCGTTGACATGAAATACAGGGTGGGAAAACTCATGATATATTTTGAAAATTACTAAAACAATTGATATTAAGAAAAAATGCAATAGAATGCTCCTCACATGGCTGAGCTTTTTTAATGATTGACTTAAAAAATACTTGAAAATTTCACTCACTGTATAGCGCCGGGCTATAAAAACAAAACTGAACATTGCATACAAAATGCGAACCGAATAGTTCGTAACTGAATTTATACTTTGTGTTTCTAAAAAAAACGACAGCAATTAAATATGAGAACCCTAAATATGAGAAGAAATAAAGCAATTAATATGAGAACGCAACATCTAAATGGTACTTTATGTCAGACAATTCGCATTTTATCAGCTGAAATAGATTATGGCAGAGTCTTCATCACTTCCGTGATTTTGACGGTACCGGGAGGTGATATTTTCGCGTTGCATTCGATTGTGCTTAGCAACTAGCTGCAAAAAAACATTCCAAAATGCAAAACAGCTAATTCTGGATAGCAAATATGTTATTGATCTGAAATACCATCCACACTCATTATGTGTTACTAGCCATAGTGCACGGTGCTGTGCCAGTTTATGGTTTCCTCCATGTACTGTAAATATTGTTGCCCAGTCCTCTGATGAACTTTCAAAGTAGCCAATCGTTCCATTCGGGTTCTGTACGATATCTATATAGTATTTGGCGGACATTGGTCAAAAATTGTAGATTCGCATAGGGAACACACATGCAGACAGACACGCAAATCAATTTTATACAGATTTTAAGTTTTAATGATACAGTGCCATCTGTGAGTGAAATTTAAAATCATTTTGAAAATTCGCTGAAAAATACTATACGTCATGATGAAAAATTTTAATCAAAATTTTACTTTTTTTACACTAATTAAATCATTTTTTAACTGTTTTTAAAATGTGTTATTAACCTTTTGTCTACTATTTATATATATATGATATTTTTAAGTTATTCAATCAGTTTGGCCTTACATCAGATATAACAGTTGGTATTCAATGGTTGTTTGCAAACAACCATTGCAATTGGTTGATTAACATCTCTACTGTATAGACTCTATACTATAGTTTGCCAACATTTTTTGTCCCAACGCCCCATTCTTCAGAAATTTTTTTCTCCCACCGCACCTCCCCCCACAACGCAATGATCACCCATAGGCTATGTTACACCCGCAGCTTCTACGCATTCTGGAACATTCTTATCGCCCACGTTGGGAATCACTGCTCTATACTATAGAGCATGGGTGGCGAGCCGCACCCGTAAAATGAGATGTCCAGATACCTCGGAGATTTGTCTCCTACAAAAGTAATGTGGTGCAATGCGGGCAACTTAAGGCGATATTCACCGACATGGTTTAAACTAGTCACAATTTTTTGATAAGAGTTCGACACGGTTATTGGTTAAATTCGGGTTTTTAACCAATCTGCGTTGATCTCTTATCGACTACGGTTTAAAACATGTCGGTGAATACAGCCCTTGGTCGTTGAAATTTTACCTGATCTCCGCTTTTTCATAAACCTGATCCATATTCATTGCTTGTCTAGTTGAATTCCTAGCTAGGCACAATGCATCAAAAATCACTGTTCTTTCTGTATATTATAACATCCATAGTTTGCATTTTACAGACAAATTATTACTTTTTGTCTCTTAGCCCTGATTCTACGTTGGATGCCACTAACCCACCATGTCGGAATTTAGAGATCACTGTTTCTCGGTTCTCGATAATAACAATCATTGGGCTCAGATGTAGTTTGTTACGACACAATATGAACCCAACGAAGAAAAATTTGACACAGTTTTAGTACTTGGAGTTATTTAGATTCTGCGCGAGCAGGCTAACAATATTTCCTGGGGAAACTACGGCAAATCGCTAGTTGTGTTACTAAAAATGATGCCAAAGAAAATCAAAACTGGTAAATATGACAGAAATGATTCAAAAATTTATAAATGGCGGAAAATGAAGCGCTACATTACAAAACGCAATTCATTTAAACGAATTCTGGGCTAAGGGGAGGAACACGTTTCACATCATAAATATGCGAGATGAATATCGTATTGATATTTATGCTCATAACATAATTTCCAAGTTGGGAAAATAATTTAATCCCTGATTTTTTTCAGTGAAGAAAATGAATTCAAGAAGCTTCGTTGAAGATACGGAAAAAACGGGACATTTTTACGAAAAGTCACGATCACCAAAATTATGTGGGGTGACTGTAAATTATGACTGAAATCGCTGAAAAATTGTCAGATGGCATGAAATGAGCTACTGCAGGAATTTTGCAAAAATGTTTGACACCATACAGTCGAATCTTGTTTTAGCGAATACCGTTATAGCGAAAATCTCGTTTCAACGAATACCGTTATAGCGAAAATCTCATTATAGCGAAAATCTCGTTTTAGCGAATACCGTTATAGCGAAAATCTTGTTTTATCGAATACTTTTCTAATCCACCAGATAAGTTCACATAGAAACAATACAAAAACCTGGAATTCCTATATAACGAAATTTCGTTATAACGATGTGATTTCTCCGGTCTCTTGGAGTTCGTTATAACGGGATTTAACTGTATGTGATATTTTAAGGCGTGGCAGATATTAATTACTGTAGATATTAGTAGTTATATCTAAATTCGTAAACCTGAAAAAAATATTTTAATTTCAATAAACCAATTTAAAATCGTTTTTGAAATGCGTGTTGTTTTATTACTTCATTGCATAAGCAACTTAATGCATCAGAAAATAAAGATCTATGTTCGTGAAATTTCTCTACATTATTTCAGACAATATTGACTGTGCAATAAAAGATAAGTTTGATGTTTGTTTTTGTTTTGTATTCCAGGATTGTTTGAACATAAAATACGCATTGAATATTTTTTTTTTTGTCAAATACTTTAGAAAAATTCAAATTTCTTTTATACTTTCACACATTATAAATATAAGCAGTTATAGATAATTATTAACCTTGAAGAAATTGATTTGAATGCAATAAATAAATTTTAAATCTTTTTCAGAAGATGTTTCTTTTTTTTCTTCAAGACAACTTAATTCATGAAAAATAAAAATTATACAAATACAACGCCACAACAGGCAAAATGCCCAACGAGGTGGCTGATAAAAAGCTGCCCATAAAAATATGGATGTCATATATTTCAAAAATACAGCAACCCAATTAAATAAAATTGCAATTAACACAAATTATAAACAATATATACACATCATAAAATATTATACAATGCCCATAAAGAATACTTATGGTTGTCTTATTCTAAGAATGGATAGCTTCTCGATTTACCCCAACATGTTTATCGCATTTCTTTTTAAACGTGTCAATTGTGTTACAATTTACTACCTCCGGGGGTAAGCTATTCCATTTATTAACAACCTTATTAGAGAAAAATTCCCTGCACCATGACCTTGCATTGTCCCTCACAAATCGATACTGGTGTCCCCTTGTAAAAGCAGTCGATTGGCGGTGTACTAAAAGTTCATTGTCCATCCTATCCATCCCATTGAAAATTTTGAACACTTCGATCATATCTCCTCGACACCTGCGTTCATCCAATGTAAACATATTCAAAAAATAAATTCTCTCTTCATAACTCAAGCCCCGTGTGCCAATAAGGACATGCGTAGCTCTTCTCTGCACCCCTTCAACCAAGTCTATGTCCCTCTGTAGGTATGGTCTCCAAAACCTTACAGCATACTCCAGTCCAGGACGAACTAATCCTCGAAAAAGCGGAAGAATGACTTTAGGAGAACGCGAAGAGACCTTTTTGAAAATGAGACCAAGCATTCTATTCGCTTTTTTGACAACCGCTGAACAATGTTCAGAAAACTTAAGTCGCTCGTCAATGAGAATTCCCAAATCGGTGACTCTAGTTGCATCCGGGATAGTGACACCATTCAACTCGTAAGAGAACCGTGGGTTGTTCGAACCAAAATGAGCGACCATGCACTTATCAACGCTAAAGGTGATGCTCCATTCATTTGCCCATGCTGCAATCCTGTTTAAGTTGGTCTGGAGCAACTCCCTATCGCTTTCATTCCCGATTACCCACATAAGGTTCACATCATCTGCGAATTTGCTAGTAATCCCATCGATACCCCTGATCGAGTTTATCTATAAAAAGTGAAAAAAGTATGGACACTTCCCTGAGGAACTCCACTTGTGACGTCTGTCCAACCAGAGAATTCCCCGTTCACCATAACTCGTTGCGATCTATCTTTTAACCACGATTCTATCCAATTCAGCAAGTTGCCCCCTATTCCAATCTCGTGTAAACGCTTCAAGAATTTGCCATGTTGGACCCGATCGAATGCCTTCTGGAAATCAAGGTAAACAACATCTACATTTTTGCTCTTACCCAAAGCCTTAGTCACGTGATCATAGAAGCAAAGGAGGTTAGTTACACATGACTTTCCCTCCCTGAACCCATGCTGATTATCCGACAATACATTATTCTCGTCTATCCACTTCACAAACTGCCTTTTAATCTTCGTGGAAATTGTCCATAGTATTTCAGTCAATACCGTCTGTGCACTTACAAGACTTTGATGTTTGCTCAAATTTATTACAGTCGAATCCCGTTGTAGCGAACGCCAAGAGACCAGAGGAATCACCTCGTTATAACGAAATTTCGTTACAAAGGAATTCCAGGTCACCTAGCATTGTTCCTATGTAAACTTATTTGGGGGGATTGGAAAAGTGTTCGTTAAAACAAGATTTTCGCTATAACGGTATTTGTTAAAACGGAATTCGACTGTAGTTTAGGATTTTTTGCATACACAATATGTATTGAATTTTTCCCATAAAAACTTCACAAAATCCTAATTTGTTTATCTTTTCACATATTATAAATATAAGCAAGGTGATAACTAATTTGGTAAACTTGAAGAAATAACTTTAAATGCAGTATATATATAAGTAAATTTTAAATTATTTTTCTAAAGACTAGTATTATTATTATTTTTTACTTCATTGCATGTGAAACTTAATTTATCAGAAAATAAAGATCTATGTTCATGAGTTTTTCTCCATAGTATTTCAATTAATACTGGCTATACCGGCTTGTGTAATTGACAGGAAACTGACGTACGGAATGTTTAGAATTTATTGTTTTAGGATTTTCTGGATATAAAATATGTATTGATTTTTTTGCCAAAAATTATTTATTTGTTTCACAAAAACTGACGCACTATTTCGCTAACAATCGGGGAGAGAAGGGAGAGGGTTGATCAGCCACATCACAAAAATTATTAGGGGGGAAGGCTAAAACCGTGATTATAGGGGGCCGCCCTTATCAGACGCTAGGCTCGGTGCGAAAATAATTTCGATTTCCTTAACCCTGATTTTATTAATTTTGTAGAAAAGTAGAATCGGCATCCAAAGATTATATGCATTATCACAGCATATACAGGAACGCTGGGAAATATCTACTCTCCAGTGAAAATTCACAATCAATCAAAGAAAAAACCCAGAATTGATGAAAATTAAGAAATAATGAGAGAGAAAATCTCCAGAATCCCCAGAATTGATGAAAGTTGAGAGTAGATGAGAGAAAATTTCCCAAATTTGGTGAAAGAAAATATCCCAGAACTAATGAAATTTCAGAATTGATGAGAGAAAAACCTCATAATTGATGAAATTAAAGAATTAATGAGAGAGAAAAATTCCAGAATTGATGAAAATTCAGAGCTGATAAAAGAAAACACATCCCAGAATTGAGAAAAATATTTGATATACACATATATATATATATATATATATAGTGCCGGGGTTCCGTTGATTCGGAAATCATGTGACGACATAATAAATAACCTGCAGGAAATAAGAAATCACTTTTTGTGAGTCAACAGGTGCAAAAGAAATGGGTAGTTAACCAACCCTCTTTGTACTTCCTCCCATTTGGCTTGACCATCTCTTCGTTTTCCGCTCCCTCGATGCGGAAAAGCCTCATTTTTCGCTTTTTGTTTTTAGTTTCCTCCTGGTTTTTGCCGGATATTTTCGGGATTTACTGAAAACCTCGCACGAAAGAACCAAAGATACCTCGAAAATTAATAGGAAAAAATTTATTTTTTTGATTTCGTATATACGTCGATTTCCTTTACGTTAGAGACATAATAGAACATAAATATAAGATCTAATATGCATTCTTACACGTCATTTCCGTACACCAGCGTTTCTCAGCCTGTAGTCCGCGACCTAGAAATGGTCTGCACGCACACTTGATGAAATTCTTCACTCATTGTAATTGATATTAGTAATATATATTCATATGCGTTTAAATAAAATTAATACCTTCATACTTAGGACCACTTTACATCACCGAGGAGAATGCAAGACATTGCGAGCCTGAATAAAGGATATAACTAAATTTTGCGAAAAAAATTGCGGTATATTACCCTTTTTCAATTTTGAAAAAGTAAATATTACAAATTACAACAAGTATGGCTAGAAGAAAACGAATAATGAATATTGAATCGGTTTTCTTTCCATGCTAATTTATCACGCACGTAAGCTGTTTTTAATGCAGCTTTTGGAAAATTTGCAAAAGCTCAGGTATTAGAGATGTGAAAGTTTTTATATTGGCACAGGACAGCGTATACAATCAAAGATATATGTGTAAAATATTTTAAATAAATCAATGGTTAATCAATTTTTGATATTTAATGATATTTCTATTAGAGCATAGCTTTCACCATGTTAAAATGTATGAGATTTCCCCTTAACATACCGAACAGTTTGAGCTTTTTACCCTTCATCACTTAAACCTACAGTGCATTACTGTTGTCAACATCTACTTTAACCATGTTTCTTTTCTCTCTTTGCCAATTGGCAACTTCATGCTTGAGACATTCATTATTACCATTTTTCATTCTCGTTTGAAAACCATTCTCAGTAAAACTCCTCAATTGAAAAAACAAATGTAAGTTTTCTGTAACCTGTCAAAAAAGAAAATAATGCAATGTAAGGTTGAAATGATTTACTTACTTTTTTTTTTACGTTGCCAGTTTGCAACCTAATGTTTTTTCTCTCCATAGTTAGAATCACAAAGAAGGTAGTTATGTACTTGGAAATTAATAATACTTCAATATATTCATTTTATACGCGATTTTACGTCCTCTGTACGTCGTCTTTAGGAGCTTGTACAAGGAGTACAATTCGGAATAGATTTTTATTAAATATTTTTCTCGGCTTTCTATAAACTTCATTAAGTATGGGAAAAAATTATCAGCTCAAAATTAAAAAATCATGCATTATAGGGTTCACAGTGGATGTATATGCTCTTCTGGACAGTGGTTAGTGCTGAGAAAGGGAACCAAAACTTGTAAGAAATATTTAGACAAGTAGCTTTCATAATTACAGCAGTTAGTACGTCAGCGCATAGTTTTTTTTGATAATTTTTCACGTTTTCAAATACATCATCGTATTAATGAGATTCTTATTAAAAAAAAACAAAACGCATCCAAAACACTGAGGTACATGCAAGCTTCGAAAATGACATCTGAAAGGGGTGAGGTTGCTGCTCAAATCAATTTACTGTCATGATTTGGAAGTTTGGTGTAGGAGACTCTCTCGAATTTGTACGACTGTTATTTGCTGAGAACTTCGGTCTTTTTCAAGTGAGTCATTAGGACTGACGTTCCTCTCTGTTTGCATGAATTCCAGTCGAAAATTCCGTGATTCAAATTGGACGCCCCTCTCTCTGCTACGAAAATTTCACAGAGATTCAAACTCGGTGATGGATCTTTCAAGCTCGTCGATTTTCCAAAACGCTCGACCCATCAGATAAGCACATTAGGTAACGTTTAACTCGTTAGAAATTTTGACAATAAAAGAAACGAGACGGGAATTTGAGGTTGTAATCAGACCGTAAAATTTGCGAGTGACGGATATTTGTGGAGCCCGAAACTCCGCGATCGTCATTTTCAATCTTTGATTAATTACCAAGGATATATCGTGCGTTGTGTAGTTTCATTCACAGAGTTTCAGTTCGGATTTTGGGAGCACGTTAATGGCACTGGGAAATGCTGGAAACCAGATAATTTACAACAGCTGGTGTTGCAAAAATGATCGCGAGAAAGGTTCGAAGAGACATTCGGTAGCGATGCGACTCGATTTAAATTTTGAGGAAGAGCGGAGTTTGTCCGAAAACATTGTCGAATATTGTTTCTACTGTTGATCTGAAGCGTAGAAATACGTCCTTTATTCGGCGATCTTGGGTGTATTTGTAGTATCCCGATAGTCTAAGGGGTGCCCATATGAGGTATTTGCGAAACCGGGAAAAATCTCGGAATTCGTTATTATAAACCAGAAGAAATTCTTTTTTTCAATATGAAATGCTGTGAGAATTATATGAGACGACATATAATTCATCAATAAATCCGGGACATTTTAGAACAGTGATGAATGGGGGATTAACGTGCGCGTTAATGCCCCTTGGGGGGCGATGGAATGTTCCAGGGGGCGGTAGAAGCTACGGGTATAACATAGGATCCTGTGGGTTAGATTGCGTTGGGGGCCGATGGGACAAGAAAGGTTGGGAAACTATGTTTCAGAAACTCTTTCTTTGGGGGGCATTACGGTATAAAATTGCAAACTTACAATTTGTGTTACGGAAATATTGCACACTTCTTCTACACACACAACGATATCGAAATGAGTAAAATGCCAGGATACGGCTATGAATGTCGGACGTCCCGTATACACGGGATTGAAGGGCGTACCCGACGATGAACGGGGGAATTCTTGTTTTTTATTGCGTATAAAACTTTTAATCTGTTGCACAAACAGAAATCCTTTCTTTTTGAATTTCAAGATATTCATGAAGCCGTAGCTTTTGTGAAGATTTTTCGAGATTATTACTTTTATTCAAGTTTTAGCGCTCTCTATTGGCCTCACAGAGAACAAAAATAAAATAAATTAATTCAATGTACGTACAGTACATAGTCCCCAAGTCAAGGTATTTTATAAGTCATAACTGGCAATGTTTTTGCCATAATTTTCAAATGTTTTACCCAATGAAAATATTATGTACATAGTGGTTAACATACATTTACAGGTAGCGATTGAATCGGATGTTCGATGAAGAGGTCTCATACCGTTTACTATGGTGTAATCTATGCTCTATAGTAGCAATATCATTAAAACCTGATTGAATCCATTGATTTATTTCAAATTTTTTGCATATATTTTTGATTTTACATGCTATCCTAGACCAGTATGTATAGTTTTATATCTCTAACACTTAATTTTTTGAAAATTTTCACCCTTTCATTAGAAACAACGCGCGCACGATACCATAGCATGACATCAATGTAATTGAATATAAAACGAATAGGAAACGGCTTATTTTTCATGAAATGAAGCAAATTATTGAGATTTGATTGATTCAAACGTTTCTGAAATTGAATTATAAATACAATTTTTTTTCTTGAAATTTAAAATTTAATTCTTAATGAGAATGAGTGAAAAATTTCAATCTTTTGCTTCATTTCATCAAATAAACTTTTATTTAAACATTTAAATCCTTTATTTTGAATTAATTTTTGTTCTGTAACGTTGTGATGCTATTTTATATTGCTCGCAAGCTGTGTTTTTTGTTGTTGAAAATTTGCAAAAAATTAAGTATTAGAGATGTGTGAATTTTTATACTGCTATAGGATAGCATGTAAAATCGAAAATATGCGTGAAAAATTTCAAATAGATCCATGGTTATAATTAGTACAATAATGTTTATACTAGATCATATTTTGCACAAATTTACTGTTGGTTACTTACTGTTTGCAAAATTACTGTTGGTTACTTACTGTTTGCAAAATTACTGTTGTTTACTCACTTTTTTAAAAATTTACTTTTTTTTCACTGTTTTAAAATTTTACTGTTTTGTTCACTGCTTGCAAGTTACTGTTGTTTCTCCCTTTCAGTTACCGTTGTTTACTTTTTGCAAATTTTGCTGTTCTATTTCCAAACATTTAATGTTTTTTACTGTTCGAGAACATATTGTTTCTGTTTGAAAATTTACTATCGTTTACTGTTCAAAAATGTATTGTTTTCAATGTTTACAAATTTATTGTTTGTGATTGTTTGAATAATTGCGTTTGAAAATTATCTGTTAAAATTTTACTGTTTTTTTACTTACGTTTTGAAAATTTTCTATTTAAAAAATGTACTGTTAAAAAAAAACTTTCTACTTGGAAATTCATTGTTTTCTACTTGTATGGAATTTACTGTTGTTCACTGATTAAAAATTTACCGTCCTTTGAAAATTTATTTCGACGAAATAGTTCGAAATTACTCGTTTGAATAAACTTCAGCCATTAAAAATATTTATTTCAAAATAGATTTGTTTCAAAAATCATTCGAGTTCATTGTTGAATACAGTGATTGTCTATATGTTTGTTTGCGCAACTTCTTTCGGTGAAGAAGATGATGGTGTTCACGAAGGAAAGATACGCATATTAAAGATAAACATCAGCACACAAATGCGAATACACACTTTTCCAACTTATGATATTGTTCCATTTACTGCTGCACCATACATTTATACTCTTTATGTTCAGCAACAAAAGCTGTTCATTGTCCTTTCGGCTTTTCCCTGTGGTCAGTCTTGTTGGCTATTGAGGTCATTGTATTTGGCTTGTAAGACCAAATGGCCGTTTCGTGCCCAAACTTTCATGCCCGTGTGTTTTTCCCACACAATATGCGAAAAGAATATTTTCGGTATGTTTATATTGACATCCAATAAACATTGGATGGTCCTCTAGACGACCCCGTGCAGAATAATGTTGTTGATTGAAATACAAATATTATCCATTTTAATAAGTTATTATAACATCACAGATTTTCCCAATCTGTGATGTTATAATAACTTTACCAGTGTTATATCAAAATTATTATTAAAAATTACCATTTATTTTCCGATATTTTTATAGGGCTCGTGTCTTTGGAACAGTGTATTTAGAGCTTGTAGTGCTCATGTTTTTGGTGCAGTAATTTTAGAGCTGAAATGTTCATGTTTTTGCAGCAGTAATTTCTATAGCTTAAGATGCTCACATTCTTTTAAGTAGTAAATTTACTACTTGAGCTGCACATGTTTTTTTAGCAGTGATTTTCGAGTTGAAAGCTCTTGTATTTTAGAGAGCTTAAGGTGCTCGAATTTCGGAGCAGTATTTTTGGAGTTTGATTTGCTCATATTTTTGGAACAAAATAGTAATTTTAAAAGCAGTAATTTTAAAGATCGAAGGGCTGAAAGTTTTGGAACCATGATCTTGAGGAACTCATATTTTTTGGAAATGTAATTTTAGATTTTGGGGCCGTATGTGGTCGCATCCACAATCCGATATTGATAAAATATTCCAAACTCTTGTATATCTGCTTTAATTTACGTGATTTTGGATCTTGTGATGCTCTTGTTTTCGGAAAAAATTATTTTAGAGCTTTTGGTGCTTATTTTTTTTTGAAGGCATAATATAAGAATTGCGGTGCTAACCATTTGGGAACCTAATTTTGGATTTTGTGGCGCTCTTGTTTTCAGATAAGTGATTTTTCCCTATCGGAGTATGGTTATCATCCTTGTACTGAAATTTATTATAGAACGCTCGGTGCTCTCATCTGTTGTAAAAAAAAATTAAAGATTAAAAACATCTATCGTGCTGCAGTTTGTACGGTACGTCGATAGGTTTTTAATTATGTAAATGGGGGAATTTTAATTAATTAATTGAAGCAAATTTCTTTGACCATTACCTCCAATTATACGGAATGTCTATAGATTGATTTTGAATCTCTTTTCCGATATACTATACAGAAGCCTTTCAAGATTCTTCAATGTCCTCTAAATGATTATTAGACACCAACTTCTATATCTCAGTCCATTAGTTGACATTTTAGAGAAAGAAATAGTAGAACGATTATAAAGGACATTAATTGTCAAAACGATTACCACATATCAGCACGTCACTCGAACACGTATAATAAACTAATGGAAACGAATTTATCGGATTCCTCTGACGAACACTTTCATCTGACGTCTCAGAGCAATAAAAGAGTCTTAATTACTCAAAGCATGATCATTATTGATTGAAATAACACTCAAATTTAAAAAAAAAATAATAATTAAAACGAAAAATAAAATAACGCCGAGAGCGCCATCTACGCCAAGTGTCATCATCATCATCGTCCTCCTTCAAAGATTCCTCTCAAAACGTACGCACTTACGTACAAAACACAACCTCAAAACAAAGCGATAATGAAGCTTTGTTCGAGTGGCGAAGAGGACAGGGATCGGCGAGCGATTTAAATTACTTGTCGTCCCCGTTTAAGGACTATTGCGTGTAATCGAGTTTTATTCAAGATGCCTTGATGGTGGTGGTGGTGATGATGTTTGTTACGGCGTAGAAGCTACTACAACTCTCTGGGAAATTAAAACCGCCGAACTTGGGTATGTGGGGAACCCATCGAGTTGGATCATTTGCGATAATGGGCCACAATAACATCGCAATGTCGGTTAATAATAGAACGTAATTATAATTTGAGTGCTTTCGAGTGGGTAGAGAGGGCAAGTCGACATTAATATTTAAAAAGCCCCCCCCCCTTCTCTGGAAAGAGGCAAAATGTTGTTACTGACTTGCCCCATAATGTGATGTCGCATTGAAGAAAGAGCTATTTGCGTTTCTTTCGTTTTTCGATTCGAGAAATGACGGTATTAAAACCATGATTCGAAACAAAGCGAATTTTAATGGCGGTACGGAAAAATATCTCAAATGTTATATCACATTGCGATATACTACTACTACATTAAAAAAGTTCCGAAACTTATTTTATTACGGAAGAATGAATACAGATGGAACCTGTTTATTTGGTGTTTCCTTCGAAACAATTACCCTGTGCAATTATGAATTTTTGCCATTGTTCATACAAATATGTAAACGGGATCGCAAGCCTTTTTTTGTCACATCCTCCAATGCCTTCGTCGGAACCTGAGAATTGTTTCTTCCGTAAAAAAATTTTTTATCTTTAGAAAAGGGAGTAAATTACATGGGGCAAGATAAGGGGGGGTTGTGCAAGCATCGATTTTTTTTGTGATGTTTGACGTAGGGTCCTGTGAGCCGGTGCATTATCGTGATGAAGCACCCACGACTTGGCTTCCCAAAGATCTGATTGTTTGAGGGTCACTGAATTATGCATCCGTTCAAGGACTCACAGGTCAGAACAGAACAGACCCAGCACGACCAGTCGCTTACGCGATATAAGCTCATTGTCCTGGGAGAATTAGTCACGCGGGAGAAAATTCTGAGATACAAGGAGAAAAAAAAATTATTGGGGTCCTTATCATGAAATCTAAAGGACCACTTGTCATGTATGTGCAGGGCCGTAGCCAGTCATACCTGTGCCCAGTGCAGGAATTTGAACTTAGGCCCATTCCGGGTCCCTCCTCCCAAGTGGGCCCTGTCCGGGTGCACTTGTTGCAATGCCTAGTTACGGCCCTGTGTATGTGCATTGACAGAAATTACAAAGAAACGGGGTCAGATATGCAGGGTGTTTCTAAAAGAATCATCCGCTTTAAAATAAAATCGTAACTATTCATCTTTTAATCCGTTTTGATCCGATAATGTATAGATAAAAAGAGGGAAATCTCGAGTTTCACGCAGTTGCTGACAGGTAGCGCTAACGCTCTTTCTTCGGCCGACACGTGTTTGTGAAGATGGCGACTGCACAACAGAAATCTTTTCGAGTCCGTAACAACTGTTCATCGTGCTTTTCGTCGGCAAAACCGTGGTGTTGAACTTCCTACCGCTCAGAGCGACGGTATAAACATTAGTCGACGGTATAAACAATTCCGAGACGCTGGTTGTCTGTGTAAAGGGAAATCCTCTGGTCGTTTCTGCATGTCAGACGGAAATGTGGAGCTCATCCGATAGAGTTTCGCACACATTCCACAGAAATCCACTCGCAGCGGATGCAAACATGCTCGCAAAAGTTTGGGACGAATTTGACTACCGTATAGACATATGTCGTGCATCCCATGGTGGACATATTGAGCACCTTTAATTTGGTTTGTAAAAAAACTTTATGATTAGCTATATAACATAAAATTAATCTTAAGTGACTATGTACAATATTTTTCGTAGAACACGTATTTCTAATCGGTTGATTTTTCTTGAAACACCCTGTATAACAGAGAGAATCAAGCTATACAGGGATACTATTGACTGCCCAATAATTACATACGTAATTCCTTGAATAACTAATATGGAAACGTGCTTTCCGTGCTATGATCGGACGAATATGAAGGGACTTTTTGAAATTTTGCGACGCGTCAGTTTTGTTCATTTGATCATTTTTGTCGCAACGCGGTCACTTTGTGTACACGAGGGCTAAATAGACCGGGACCTACAATTTATTTCCATTTCCAAACGGCAGTTTTATTCTATATTCATCGAGAAGTTGGTGCGTTAACTCCTAGATGTGGGACTCCCTGCGGTAGCAATCTTTTCCTGTGGTCATGTCGCCGTTTCTGCTGCACCCCTGTGTCAAGGAAGTTTCTGACAAGGACGAACAGGGCATCATACTCGTGACACCTCTAAACATCCTTCGGTACTTTAAGTGAATATCTTATCGACCTGGGCTATCGCGTCCCATCAGTTTTGTAACGGTCAGTTACTTGAAACATACAACGAAAAAAAAACAAACAAACACACATTTTCCCCGTGCAACGGGTTGCCGCTACTTGAAGTTCCCCAACTTTTGCAAAGAAAATCCACTCAAACAAAATCTAAAATATATTACATATAATAACAGAATTTATTGTCCGAGCTCCAATGAATTAATGAATGAAATCAATTCATACATAAGTAATACAAAAAAATACACTGTCTCTCTCTTATTAGTGTATCCCCCCGCACCACGTGACAATAAACATGTCTAATAAAATTTCATTACTCCAGCCGGAAAACAAAGCGCAAAAACGAATAAGAAGAAAAAAAAAAGACGATGGAGCAGCAACAACGCTATTCGTCCGCGCAATTTACAACAACGAGGAAGAGGCCGAAGAGCAAGAACCAAATTAATGGACCTGCCAGTCCATTCTATTATACACTTTTCTTAATTTGCTTTCCATCTTTATTTATTTTTGTTCATTACATTTATGCATGCGATGCGTATTAATACACATATAAACATTGCCAGATTCCAGTTACAAAAAAATATAAAATGAACTAAAGAAACGAGGGAATCTCCTAAGTAACTAAATTGTGTGTAAATTTTGCCGGTAATTTATAACGAGTGGAGCAGAATGCACATGTATTTGTAGGAGGACGTGTCTCCCCGGATTCTTTTTACTGTGAAATAAATGCTCGAAATGAAAAATGAACAGTTTTGTGTTTTAAAATAATTTTTATTTTTTTCTTCTTTTTACCCTTTTTGCCATGTATCTTTCCTCTACCTCTTCTTCCTCACGAAATTAATTTCATTAAGTTCCGCTTCCGTTTTCTTTTTTTTATTCTTCTTCCCCTAGATGCAATTTCTTACGCTACGTTAGTACAGTATCCGGACACACAAAAAATAAAATAAATAATAATAATATTGCATTCTTCGTGGGAGGTTAATTTTTATGGAGAGATGCCAACTCGATGTTATTCTGCTGTTTATCCGCGGCACATTCCGGAACAATACGCTTTATTTAATTTAATTTGTACGTAGGATGAGTCGGATAGCATTTATGAACAAGAAAAATTGAAAACAATGGTGTAATCAATTTTTTTTTGTCGTTGGAGAGAGAGAGAGAGAAACTAACTATATAAATGATCGATGGAAGGATTTTTAACGTAATTTTAATTATATTTTTCGTTTGGTTGGTACGGAATGTGATTTTTGAGGGGTTTTTTTGTGTGTGTGTGTGTTTGGAAACAGAAAAATAGTTTCAACGGGATATATGCTTCAATTATATATGTATACAGGGTGTCCTGGAAGTGCTAATGCGGCCTTTATCTCATCAACCGTCCGTTGTAGAGGTATGGTTTCAGTGTAAAAATGGCTCTAAACGCGTTCAAAAATTACCCTGTATCAGTTTTGAGGGTGAATCTATAGTGTGTCACAAAATGAAAAAAATCTAAATTTTTTATACGGTTTCCCCTGTCCGCTAAGTTCCAGTTAGAAAGTTGCTGCCCTACCTTTTCTGAGCCCAACAAAAAAAAATCATCGTTTTTAACTGCAATATTCACGCTATTCACTGATATTCTATTGAGAGAAAAATTTTCACTTTTCTAAGTGCATTATTCGCTGAGATATTTTTTGATTCAAAAATCGGAGAAAAAAAGTTGGGAAAAAACAGAATAATTTAGGGAAAGGAGCGTTGTTTGTTAATTTTCGCTGGTTTTTCAGAAATTTTCTCCGAATTCAAATATCTTAGAGAACATTGCACTTAGAAACATGGAATTTTTTCCGTTGGCCTAAGGAGGGACAGGGCAACAACTTTCTAATTGCAAGGTAAAGGATCTTCATCAGGGGGAAACACCCCAGAGAATGGCTGAAATAGCAAAATCCTTTCTTAAATTAAACACAGCGTTTAAATACAGGGTGGTCTGTTAATGGACCGACAAATCAGAGGGCTGTTCGTAGGCATCAAGAGGAACAAAAATTGCGATTTCTTCGAGTTATTAGCCAAATGTTGCCACTGTTCGTCGTAAGGAGCCATTCACCGTATATATACTCTTCAAGGAGAGAATACTCTACCTACTTTCATTGCTTAGTGGTAGAGCACTCGTCCGGTATACGACAGACCGGAGTTAGATTCTCCATGAGGGCAGAGAGTAAAACATCAGTATCTCTTCATACAGCCAGTTTCCCGCACACATTGTATTAATTGTGTGTGAGTAATTTGTTAATATCTATAACACTATCCACGTATAAGACCCCTCCCTCTACTTTTGTGAGAAAATTTTTGGTAACAGGGGGTGGGGTTCCTTATTCCATGTTAAAATACGGTTATATATACCTTGGAAATATCTCCGAATCCATTCGATACTATAACACATACCCAACGACTACAAAAACAAAACACACCAACAGTTATTTCGATTACGATAAAATCTTTTGCAATTCATTCTCATCAGGTAATTGGATTAGTATAGATTCACGCGTCGCATATTGCACATTTCGCTAAGTCATAATGACTTGACACGGGCTTCGATAAATCAGTATAATCACGTTATAAAAATGCGATAGCGTTACCAAGAAATGGCGGGAACGAACTAATGATAACGAGAGACCACACGTGGAGAGGATTTCCTATCTATTAATCACATTATCTTCTTTTATGGTAAAAGCAAACGGAATATTTTATCGAATTCGAATTTCCTAGAAAAACGTGGAGGGGGAAACACGCGGGGATATCCGATGATAATCCCATGAAATAAAATGAAAAAAAAAACGTGCTACGGAAAATTTCGGGTTCGCATACGAAATGGCTCCGCTGTTCGCATTTTATAGACTTAGTGTCTGTCTTTTAGTTGCAGTAAACTCGATTTCTCTCGAGTCGACAACAAGTAAACGAGATCAACTTGTTCCCGGAAACACACGCGGAAATATACACAATTCCGGCGAAAACACTCCGGAAATGTTTAATCTTGTTTTACCCAAATAGTCCACAAAACGGAATCCGATTGTATTTTAAAACGTCATACGACGATATAAAAACACATTTTCCGGTATATTTCTTCGTTTTCTCTTCTTTGAGAGATAAAATGTATTTTATTTTGTTTTAAAATATTCACATGAAATGGAAAGTAAGAAGCACGCTGTCAATGCGATGTGTATAGCTTTTCCGTTATGGGATTTTACATCATTCAGCTGAAGATTCACTTCGGTTTTCATCCAATTTGTGAGTTGCGTGACGTTTTTATATTCATTTAATATTGAAGTTTTAACGTTTTACAGTTTGGAAATGAATTGACGAAACTTTATTGACTCTGACGTTCACACAAAGGAAAATATCTATTTGAGTTCATGGTATAACCTCTTCACACCTGAGCCAAAACTGGCTATTGAATTTTTTGATTGATTTGTGTTTATTGCGTCAAAATGGTCTTTAAAAAAATTAATTCATAAGTTAATTTGGTGTCGATATCTTCACTAGGAATTCGCGTTCGATTTACACATGTTTATTTCACAAGGTGCATAGCAAACAGAGAGTATAACATTTTACTGGTGAACCGTTGATTCTAGAGGTATACTTCCAATTAGAAAAAAAGTTTCCAAATAACGTGTAGTACTTAGATATGGCATTCTTGTAACGTGTTATATATATAGGATATTAAAATAAAAAAAAATTACCTTTTTATACAGTACCCGTGTACCCCAAAAGCTGATGAGAAAGTTATTGCCCTGTCTCTTCTGATGCTAATGAAAAAAATTCCATGCTGTAAAATGCGGGTAAAACGGGTTTTCCGCATTTTTAGAACTGTTTTTTCCAACTTTTCTCCGTTTTTTGAATTCGAATATCTGAGTGAGTATTGCACTTGGAAACGTGGAATTTTGTTGTTGTTGTTGCCATCCGAAGAGATAGATCAACAACTTTCTAGTCGGTTTTTAGTGGCACACGGGGACTGTATTAAAAGGGTTTTTTTATTTTATTTGAATAGTTCACAACTTTGAAACATGAATGAAAAAACACGTTACTGGGAAACATTTTTTTTTTAAATTGGAAGTATACCTCTAGAATCAACGGTTCACCAGTACCCCCTGTTTCTATACACCCCGTATAAAAACCACTTAAAACCGTTAAAAACAGAGTGAAGAGGATGATGTAGGGGTTCTCAAAGTGTTGGTCGCGTCCCAAACTCGAGTCGCAAGAGCCCCAGAGATAAGTCGTATCAAACCCATTGATAGTACGTTCTTTCTCAATTATCTAGAAATTAAATTCTACAGTATAAACTATGAGCATTCACGTGACTTCTTTAAAAAAGAATATGAATAATTGTTTTCCGTTAGAAGCAATATTTTAATCACTTGTTGGATTTGTTCAATTTTGTGAAAGTGATTCTTTACAAGTCTTGATTTTTTCATCTAAATTAATCCGCGTGTATTACCAAATGTATTCAAGTTTTTGGAAAAGACAAGAATATGAATTCCAGAGGAACAATATCATCAATCATCGATATCAACCAAAATCCAATGCACCCTCTTCGAACGGAGAACCGATTTCAGCCAGATTCGAACACCCATAAAACGCCTCCAATTCGTTTTACGTACCCCCAACACCCTTTTAACATGCATTCCTATACATTGCAAGAAAGAGAAAAAATATATATTTTCTACACCTAATTCACACATCGTATTAGCAATCCTTGGTCGTAAATTTATATAAGGAACCGCGGTGAAATGCCTTTCGCTAACGTTAAGCATCCCCAGAGCATCGTCCATAGGCGAGAGAGAGAGAGTGCACCTCATAATGGTGCGAACATTAACCTCTCTTAAGCCATTTCTCGCAGTGGAGTAATTAGAAGCTGCTTCCGCTACTGCCTCCCAACTCATTTCTCTAACCATCTTCATTTTATTATTTTTTTTCTTAATTTTTATTATCATCAACCTTTTCTGTCTTCTCTCCGTTCCCACTGGATGTTTCGGACCCACACACACACGTACACGGGGCGGCTGACAACGACACTCCGCGCTGGTGTAATTTGGACGATGGCCAAAGTGTGGAGAGAGAGCCCCGGCATCAACGTTTTCGGTTGACGATGGATGGAAAAAAAAGGTATATATAAGATATAGGAAGATTCTTTTCTTACCTCTCGTTTTCGGTTACGAGAGAGGAAAAGAGCTTTTCGGGTAACACATCCAAGGCGTTAATGCGACTTCGGGTAACTATTTGACGAAAGCTGCGAAGTCTGAAAGAAATGGAGAGAAAAGAGAGAGGCCCTATCTTCTATGTATGGCTACGGACGAATGTATCTTGGCTTCGTGCATTCCGTAGAGTTTTACTGGGCGAAAAAAGAAAAATATTCTATCACTAATATAACGTCTTTTACTTTTTTTGGGCGGGTTTTTAAGAATTCGAATACTTTTCAAGAGTGAAATTATGATGATGATTTTGGTGGTGATAATGGGAGATGAAAAGCATCGAGAAATAGATGAGGTAATTTTGCTTCTTTTTTTTTTGCAGTCACTGTATGTAGGCTATATGACTTTTTTGAAAGATGCTTGTCGGTGTGGTAAATATGGACAATTACTTTATAAGTTCCGGAGGACATTAAAATGTCTGGTCTTGGGGTTTTTTTGGGTTGTCAGCGTCATTCATTGAAATGAAAATTGCGATTTTTTTTCGGAAAATAACACCAAAAACTTTTTTTGGATTCGAATATTTTTGGATAATTTAATGAATATTTTTGGCCTATTTATTGAATACCTTTGGCCTATTTAATGAATATTTTTGATCTATTCAATAAATATCTTTGGCCTGCTTAATGAAAACTTTTGGCCTACTTAATGAATATTTTTGATCTATTTAATGAATATTTTAAATATTTAGAGATATATTTATGAGGTCCGATGAAAGTTTTTTCGAGTGAGTAGTACAGCTTTGAATGACATAGAAGTCAATTAATTACTATAACTATTGGTATTTGATTCGATCCTTTTTTCTCATTATTGTTACTATTTACTGCATTTAGAAAAGAAAATAAGCACGATTTTGATAATTTGTTTCAAACTTTCTGAAATATAAGCAATTTTATAGAAAAAATCATGTTCAACAAAATGAGTTCAAATTCGTAAATAATCTATCTGATTCGAAATTATCAAACAGCATCGGCATCAGCAGCATAACCAACAGCATTCACTGTCACATCACACAACCATCGTAATTAAACATATCGAGTAGTTCCACTAATTTATCACATATATGCATCACCACAGTCGTACACGAACACATTACGTTCAAGTCATCTTCGACTGGTTTTAAAGGACTTATTACCTTTTAAAAACCATGTTTTCATTAATAATGATGCCGGAAAACGAATGCATATACATTTAAAGAAACTTGCAATTCCCAAACTTTGAAAATATTTGTTCATGTAATACAAATAAATGAGTTTCCTCGCTAAAACTACAAGAAAACTCTTTTCTCGAACAATCAACAAAATCACACGAGGATTATCACACGCTCGTAGTTACATGACACTTTAAATTGCATACACATATATACACATACAAGCCACATGAATAATCATGAGTGCAAGAACTTAAGACTTCTCCAAATGAATTAAAATACATCGGAACATCATATTATTCATCGGGAAGACGGTGTACATGCAGACATGAACAATATTTAAAAAAAAAAAAAAACAATAATAAGTACACAAACGAAGAAAATTATAGAATCTGCTATTAGCGACGCATCGCAGGATTTTCTACAGCATAAAATTTTCAACGCTATTGTATGTACATTGGAGGGTTTATTAAAATTGTTTTGGTGAGCTTGGGTTTTAATTAAGCGAACCGAGTTTTGGGAGAGCGTAACAAAAGCAAAGAACTCGTTACGAATGACTCGAAGCTCATTAAAAGGGGGGGGGGGGAAGGGTTTCCATGCCACCCTCTATTGTCTCTTTTAATCATGTGCTATCCGTTTTAAAAATACAAGTATTTCCTATATAACGAACATGATGTTATACTGGAGAGTAATTTGCGGCTGCGCTGCTCCGGATTACATCTGCTCCATCTTTCAATGGGACTCTCTCGCGCCTTATATTTTCCCCAATATATATAACTTCGGTAATTAAAATCGCCCGAAACATTTTTGTTTATCGGAGAGGGAGGATGGGAATGTTGTAGGAATGAAGAAACAATCATCGTGTTGACTAATTTCCAATTCAAAAATTTGACGTATGACTTTATCTTTAATCTTGGACGGATTATTATATTCCTCTCGGTAGATTTTATCGGAATGGGAGTTTACAGCGTTCCATTAAAGACATTATTTCCACGCGAGTACTTCTAATTTTCATTCCGGGAATATACAGGGTGGGCTCTTCATCGTCGAACTTTAATCGTGGATTAGAGAAGGGATAAGAAAGTGGACATGCATGTCAAGTATGACACTAGTTCTTAACCAGGGGTGCGGGAAAGCAGTTGCGGGGTGCCGAGGAAGAAAATTATAACATGTGGAGCATGAATATTTGGGAAGAAATTCTAATGTTTTAATTCTTAAAGAAAAGTATTAATCATTCCGATATTTTTGACACATCATTTTATGGCTTTCACTAACAGAAATGTGTTTGATATAAAAACGCCCTCTTTCTTGTTCGAAATTTGAATGTTACCAATTTTGAAAGGACTTGAAGAAACATACTGTTGTGTGCAGTTTTCAGATGTTTTTGCATGTATGAAATACTCTTGATCCATTTCTATTCGATTTTGACGCTATGACCGATGGGGATTTATTGGAATATTATTTTTTGAGAGAAATGCGAGCCACTGTAAATATTCTCAATGGAATTTCAAATTTTTGATTTAGAAAATTTCCGGTGATTTTAGAGATGGAACCATTTCCAAAACTAAAAAAGACAGCTTTGAAAATTCCTCTATCATTTACCAGCACCAATCTTGGTGAAATGGAGTTCTCGTCAGAGCTGAACAAATCTCGAACAAATCAAATGTCCGACTTGAAATAAATATATTAGAAAGCAGATATTTCAAAAATACAAAGAAAATATCATATTTTTAAGGCGGTTTTTCTGCGATAAGGGCAATCAACCATTCGAGAGTGCAGGGTATTGTAATGTGGTAGGCCCTTCGCATGGTGCAACATGGGGTAATGCAAATTCTACTATAAGACATTTTACCTCTTGATCATTGTTAGTAGCAGCATAACTTTGATGGTCCTTGCACAAATAAAATACAAACTCCAATCCCATTCGAAGGGGCATATGCACCCCCCTTAAATCATTGATAGCACATATCGCAGCAAATCCATCAGAAAAAATATGATATTTGTCTTTGGTGAGTTTCTAAAAGCACCCTCTACCGCCTTTGCTATTGTGATTCGACAATGACTGATTAGATGTCCTTTATCACCACTCAAAGTTTGTCCCATGCATTTAGAATCACCCTGTATATTTGGCACCGTTAAGATATAACGGCAAACCCGTAATAACAATGTTTTTCCCTTGGTCCGTAGAGTATCTTTCAAATCGGGATCACAAGTCTGAGTGGTGAGGTTTTATATTTGACTTGCTCAACATCCAGGCAAATAAGGCTTCAGTTACTTCTGAGTCGTAGTGAAGACAGCAGCATTTTGAATTTCAAACGAAGTCGGGCAAAGCCGGGAAATCAAACATAAACTCAGTGAGCAACAAAAACACAGTCTTTACGTGTGTTTCTTGTATTTCCAACGATTGCTTCAGTGTTTCTTTGTGACCTTTTCTTCACAAATCCAGTAAAGTGGTTTATCGTTTCTTTCCATAAGGAGTTTCACCAGGATAAGACTGCATATACTGTACATTTATATACTAGCAGAGTCCCTCATTTTATGTGTACTTTGCTTGTCTTCTTAAATTCTATGCTTTATCATTCACTGTACGGATCCCCCGACCGTGTCGAAACTGTCAACTTCTTTTAAGGCTTTTCCTATTTTCCTTTCTGTTCTTGGAGTTGCTTCAGGGTTGATACAAGACTTCGGAAAAAAAAAGTGAAAAAAAGAAGGATTTCATGGAAAGCGATGATGAAAGAAGAAGAATGGAACGTCTTGGAAAATGTCGGTGATAGCGGCTGCCGTATCAAAAAAAAAATATATATATATATAAAATAAAATGTCATCCTTTTTATCTTGTTTGAATTCATTGCTATAGTTTGCCAAAAAGTTGTTTCCTTTTTGTGTCGGCGGAGTCTATATAGAATACCGCAGGAAACGTGTATCCGCATAAAATTGTTCGGTACTTCAGAAGACACACGCATATATATTACTTTACACGAATATTCTCATTTATATAGAGCCCCTGAAATTTCAATTTCTAGCACAGAAACGTTTACCTTCAACAGAAAATACGTTTGGACGTAACGAGTCAGAAAATAATTTCAATTAAGGGGAGTTAATGTTTAATATTGTTAATATTTTTAAGGATAATTTCTATTAGAGCACAGTTTCTCATCATGTTAAAGACATGCAAATACAATTGTACTTGTATATCTTTCACATCAATACAATTGTACTTGTATATCTTTCACATCAATACAATTGTACTTGTATATCTTTCACATCAATACAATTGTACTTGTATATCTTTCACATCAATACAATTGTACTTGTATATCTTTCACATCAATACAATTGTACTTGTATATCTTTCACATCAATACAATTGTACTTGTATATCTTTCACATCAATACAATTGTACTTGTATATCTTTCACATCAATACAATTGTACTTGTATATCTTTCACATCAATACAATTGTACTTGTATATCTTTCACATCAATACAATTGTACTTGTATATCTTTCACATCAATACAATTGTACTTGTATATCTTTCACATCAATACAATTGTACTTGTATATCTTTCACATCAATACAATTGTACTTGTATATCTTTCACATCAATACAATTTATTTGTATTTGCATAAATATAAAGATCTTTACATTCTCACATGATCTTTAACATTCTCACCATGTTAAAGATATACAAATACAATTGTATTTGCATTTCATTTTTATGTTTAGCATGGTGAGAAACTGCTCTCTAATATAAATATCATTCAAAATATTATTTAACCATTGAGTTATACCAAATTTTTTACACAGGTTCTTTATCGTATATGCTATCGTATGCTGGTATAAAATTTTACATATTTTATATACCGAATATTTGAAAATTTTCAAAAAAAATGCATTAAAACAAGCTTGCGCGCATGATAAAATACCATGACATCAATGAATGAAAATTGAATCAAAATACGCAAAGGAAATTTCAGTTCATGGAAATGAAACAAAAAATCGAGTAAATGAAATCTCAAACTTTTTTTTCAATTCATGAACTGAATAAATTTCTTTCATGTATATATTTTGAATTGAATTTTATTCAATTACATTGATGTAAAAATTTTTGAAATAATTTATTAATAATTCTGGAAATAATTTTCATTATATATATATAATGAAATAAATATTATATAATAATATAATAGTGTAAAATATTATATACTACAAATATATTTTCATTTTTCATCTTTTTCTCAGCCATCTTATTGGGCATTTTGCCGCATTTGGCATTGCATTTGTATTTGTATTAATTCTGAAAATATGTTGCATTAATTATGAATTTCCGTGATAACATTTCTCATTAATTCTGAAGTTATTTCCTATTGATTATGAAATTATTTCTCACATTTGTACCGAACTTTTCTTTCAAAAAGTACAAAAATTTTTAAATCACTTCTTTCACCAATTCTCTGATACTTTGTTTCCTTTTCAGCATTCCTATAAATTCTGTAACGATGTAAGCCTGTTTTTCGTCAACGGGTCTCTACAAAAAGCTTCGAGGGTCATACGTTGAAGACCGCCGCTCAACCAAGGGGAGTCGCTCGTACCTTTTTAAACATTGATAAAAATACTCTAGTTTCTGTTAGAAATATCATTAAAAGCATTATTTAACTATAGATTTAATTCAAATCTATTACATATATATGTGTGATTCTTATATGTTATGCTAATATTATCTCTACCACTTAAATTTGGCAAATTTTCAAAAAAAAGTATTATTAAACACTTGAATGCATAATAAAATAGCATGACATCAATGTAATTGAATAAAAATAAATTTGTTTAGTTCATAGAATGATGATAAATTGAGTTTTCATTCACTCAATCTTATTTGAGTTTCAATTTTAAATTTTAAAAATTAAAAATTGCAATTTATCCATAAAGATCCTTAACCATATTATTTTTATAACCAGTTGAGATCCATGAATATTGTTCAGTATTAATAATAACTATTTATTATAGTATTAATCATAATATCAAATATTCTTCAGTATTTCATGAACTCAACAGTTTCGCTTATTTTCAACTGATTTTCATCCAATCATATTGATGTCATGGTGATTTATCATTCATGCAAGCTGTTAACAATATTTTTTTTTGAAAACTTGCATAAATTTAGTATCAGAGATATGTAGAATTTTATACTGTCTTAGTGTAGCACATACACTTGAAAATACAAAAAATAAATTTGAATTAAATTAATATTTTAATTAACCATTAATTAATGATATTTCTACATTCATATTATTTCTAAATTTCCATTGTTAATGATATTTCTAATATAACATAGTTTTCCATTATGATGAAGAGTAAGAGACCACTAAAACGGGTACACGTATTTTCATTTGACTTCTGACTACTTTTTCATTCTCATTGTCGTGAAAAAATGTATTACAATAATAATTTTTTAAATTAAAATTCTAATGAAAAACCTCAAAAATTCGTTCAATATTTTTTTCCCTACCAGAAAAAAAAAAAATTTGCATGAAAAAGTAGATCGACATCAAAGTTCAAAATGTTAATACCATGATCAAAAAAAAAAAAAACTCGTCATGAATTACGAAACTAAACAAAAAAAGTTAAATTCCCCTCATTAACTCATAATTATAACACATGACATTGCATGTCGAAAACTCGAAAGAGGAATTTAAATTTCAGGAAATATAAAGATTTTTCCTGATTTTTTTCTCTTGAAAACCTCAAATTTTTTTTCGCTATGAACGTGTGCAATTCTCTTCTTTCATCTCACGCTCTAATTATCTAGTATCTCCAGGAAATTTTCCACTAAAAAGTACCATTAACTTCAGAGTAATAGGTTTTCATTATCGGCATATTAAAATCTGTTAGAAGAGAGTGTGAATAAATTCACGCTTGAACTTTTTTTTTTATATTTCGAGACAATTTTCCCAGCCATTTTTTTTTATTACAAATAAAAGCTTCATTTCTTAACTTTACAAGATATTCGGAAAGTTTGTCTTTCGAGGAGTAAAAAAAAAAAAATAAAATAAATAAATAAGATATTCAACGAAATAAGAAAAGATAACGAATAAGATGATGAAAAAGTGCTCTCAGATTCTCAAAAGATTTGAGGAAAAGGAAAATATAGAAAGAAAATGAGAAAAAAAAGAAAGGTGTAAGGAGCGATCCTTGTAGAACACCTCACCATCTCCTTGGTAAAAATAACAATAATAAGAGGATGAAAAAATAAACTTTCCGAATCTTTGATGAGTTTTTGCTGCCATGTAATTAAACTTTCAATACAGTCATTTTTATAGTTACATCCGTGGTTGTGAAAAGCCTGTTAGCAGTTCGAGTGAAAAAAAAAACGAATAAAATACGAGAAAATATTCCAGAAATTTCTTTTTTTGGAGGTTTTTTTTGTATATCGACGCCTTTGCGCTACAAACTCCCAATAGGAAAAAAAAAAACCACATTCCAATAAATATTTATTTGACAAACAATTCTTTCTTTTCACTTGAAAAATGTTTTTTTACTCGGAAAAAGACGATTCAATAAACGTTGTTTGGAAATGTTATTGATGACTTTCAAGAGAGATATGAAGTTTCTAGTTTTTTGTATGTAGAAAAATGTATTTCAATCTAAACATTTTTTCCGAAAATCTGAAAAGATTATGTGCGTGTGTGTGTGTGTTATCGTATGCATTTTTATTTAAAGAGTTTTTAAGCATGAAATTTATTTTTTCTTGGGAAAACTTCAAGGTGATTAATTAATGTTTCAGGAAAAACCATGTATGTAACGATCAACGTAAACGTGTTGATAATCTCTTGAAATGCGAACCGAAATCTGTTAAAGTATGGGAAAAATAATGACGAAGTTATTAGTCGATGAATTACTTTATAGGTAATTAATCATAATGGAGATTTAGATTACGGTCCCCGTCAGGTTGATCGATTCCTGTTGAAGATCAGTTTATCCCTCCACCTACTTACGATCAATTAAACTAGTCACGATCAATAATCCGGGTAATTTATAGATCACATTATACTTGTTAACAAACTTCTGAAGATTCTTATTACGGTAATATGCACACTTTAACCTTCTCAGAATTATCAGCGTTACGTTTCATGGGTGTAAATGGATTCGATTGAATATTTTGATTTTGTTTGTTGATTTGATAAATGTTATAATGTTTTAATCAGTATATATAAGAATGGAAGTATATATACATAAATTTTTGAATTTCTAGAAAGTATTATTGATGCAGACAGCTCTAAAGCACGTATTTAAGAGATTGGGGGAAGGTAGGGTGTGGTACATCCACCGAGCGATAAAGTGGAATTGAGCAAAATCCCTCAGGTGAGTTACCTGTATTTAAATTTTGGAAATGGTCCGTTCTAAAAGAAAATTTATGGAAATGTTACCTTTTTGATTAAATTCTGAGCTGGTTAAGTCTGAAAAATTGGAAGGTACCCTAACGTCTCTCTCGTGAATAACATAAAAAACACGATCATTCAATAGTGTATACTTCAATTGTTGGACGCAGCGATTATCGGGCATTTCTTTAATTACATTGACGGGACCCAATATAGTTCGCAATCCATCAGCAGGTACTCTTCGTTAGCGAACGAAAATTTTGGTCCCATGAGTGTATCTAACCTATAGATTCTACTGTAAAATGTGATTTTAGAAGCGCTTCTGAAAATTGCGACGTTTTCAATGAAATCCCTTAACACCGATTGGACAACTGTTCTGTCATGTTCCTTGTTAAATAGAAAATACCGAAGTGAATGAAAATGATAGATATGTTCCCTTTTGCAGAAATATCTAACTTTACATTGCAATGTCCCGTTTGAATAAACCCTGTTGCATAATCCGACAGAGCTCATCCCAAAGATCCAAACTCCGTTAAAAAATTCATTTTGAAAAAAAAATGAAAACGTTCTCTTTTTTGGAAATGAGCTCCTCAACTAGAACTGGCCAGCCGAAGTCAGAAAGATTATTTGTGGCACGGATGTGAATTTATACTTGTTAACAAACTTTTGAAGATTCTTATTATGGTAATATGGCCCGCCCGAACTTTTTCAGAATTATTGGCATTATGTTTCATGTGTGTGAATGGGTTCGATTGAAAATTTACATTTTGTTTGTTGTTTCGATAAGCAAGGTGGAATGTTATAAATTTGATTATTAGTATAATGGAGGTATAACTTCTTGAATATGTAGAAACTAATCTGAATACAAACAGCCTTAAATGACGTATATATGAAACTGGTGGAGAGTGAGTTGTGTTATGTACACCGAGTGATATAATACAAATTCATAAAAACAGAAGCATTCGCCTATCAAATATAACTGTTCTGCTCAAGTTAGAAAGATTATTTGTGATTCCGGATATAAATTATACAACGACCAAACAATTCAGGGAGGCATTGTACATTTGAATAATGTAATCAAATTTTCTTTCTATACTAATCTATGAAATCGTTTTTTACGTAGTTAAGGATTGCCAAGTTCTGAATAACCCCTCTTTCAGTTCAAAGTACTTTTGCTCGACTGAGGGCATGTAAGAATCGGGTATATATTAAAAATGTCTACTTCGAGATTAATAGTTGTGAAACATGTTCATTCTGTAGCAGTGAATCAATGGAAACAAGAAAGCACGTTTTTCTTTTGCACCCTTTAAACCAACCCTACAGACAAAAATATCTGTGATATTTAGTGATTTCATTGCTACGTTAAATTGTACCCAACCCGGCACAATATGTGTGTGTATAAAGTTTTTAACTTTCGACAAAAAGAAATCCGACCTCACAAACAGTTGGGATGTTATCCAGAATCACATTTCCACAGGCCCGGTTAACGTTGAGGAATAAAGTAATTCTTTTTAAAACAGTTATTCGTCCTATTCCGACATATGCTGCCCAAGTGTGGGCTCATTCCAGTCTTACAAATGTGAAAAGTGTACAGGCACGGAAGAATATCATTCTTCTTCAGTTTACCAGAGCCCCCCTGGTATGTAAGAGGGAGAAACATCCGTAAAGATCTTGACCTACCACTAATTAAGTAAGTTCAGTCGGCAGTGCAGATACTGTACAACCGGCATCAGTCATATAACGATCCAATTATGACATATGCAGCCCCGGTCTGGGCCTACGCAAGTCATAGCAATATGCAAAAACTGCAATGTCAGAAAAACACGATCCTAAGGTCTCTTGTGAGGGCACCAAGATTTATACGTGGAGCTGACATCAGGAAAGACCTGGGTATACCCCTTATACTGGACTTCATCAAAGATATATCTACGGCCCACTATGACAAATTGGTGAACTCTGATATACGATTATCATGAGATTATCATCATATATCATTATTACGTATTTATTATTATATTTTTCATCTCAATGAGTGTATTACCACCCATTACAGGGAACAATATACCATAGGCCAAAAAGGGCATTGCACACTGACTGGACACTCTACTCATAAAGAAAATTATGTATTCTCTTATTATTATTGTTGTTAATGTTTTCGACAAAAGAATGAAAAAAAGGAATATAAAAAAAGAAAAAAAAGAAAAAATTGAATTAGAAAAAAGAGGAGATAGGTTGGAAAATATATATATTTATATTGTGCATTTCTAGTCTTATTAGTTCTGTGTAAGTCATCTCCATTATATCCCACTTTTACCTACTTGCTACTGATATATTGTACTCATTCTTGTATCCGTATGTGTTGTCTATGTATCTTATATGCATTCTATGTGTTATGTGGGTTTTGTCTACCAACGATTTTTTTTTAAATATTGAATATTTTAATTTTTCCCCCCTATTGTGACCTTTCGGAGCGCACACTACATTTGTGCTTTGGACATGACGTTGGACTGGACTTTTGTTTACTCTTCATAAACACCCACTCATGCTTTACACATACATGTACAAACTTGTCTTTGTTCTTCACAACGCCTCAGAAAGGCTGTTTGTAAGTCGTCAGACAGCCTCATTGGAATGGAAAACGACGAAATAAATTAAATTCTGTTCTGTTCCCAAAACCATTTAGTCGGGGACCACCGTAGAAATCTTGGTGACTCTGCCATGGATATCCCTCCCTTCAGGGATTGACCTCCGGAAACCTTCACCTCTACCAAAAACTCTCATTTATAGGAGCAAAAACTCTAGTTATCTAACAGCGAGAATGTTAGAACAATAGAGAACATCCGTATACAATATTATTGTGTGATAAGATAGCAATGCCATCTAATGGACTGCAAAACAAATAAAATAAGAAAACGTCTAAAACTCATATCGAGACCTATGACCCACTAGTACAATTTTTATGGAGAAAAGTATTACTATTATAATTCACTAACGCTACAGCCGTGCTTTTCTGCGTTAATTGAATTGAAACTTAATTTTTCCTTTGAACAATTTATTCATTTCGTTTTTTCCGAATCGCTTTCCATAGCACTGTATCAATGACTTTGCAACTCGCGGAATGCTTGGTCTATTTGCTGGTAATGCATCCTATTAACAAATCACGGAAAAGGAAAAAAAATGTATTGAAAATTTACCAAAATCAGCTGAAGACAAGTGTCAAGACAACGATATAAAATTAAATCATCAGAAATGGCAATAGACATTCTCTTCACTGGACGCTACAAGTTTCCAAGAGCTCCCATATCCATTGGCAACACGATGTAAACAAGAAAACTCCAAGTCAAATATCTAGGATGTATACTAGATAAGTCGCTCTCATTTTCTCCTCAGGTGATGTACGTAAGAAATAAGGCCTCACAAGCAGTTGGGATGCTATCCAGAATCACATTCCCACAGGCCAGGCTAACGTTGAGGAATAAAGTAATTCTTTTCAAAACTATTATTCGTCCTATTCTGACGTATGCTGCCCCAATGTGGGCTCACGCCAGTCTTACAAATATGAAACGTTTACAGGCACAGCAGAACATCATTATTCTTCAGTTTACCAGTGCCCCCTGGTATGTGAGAGGAAAAAACATCCGTAAAGATCTTGACTTTAACCACTAATCTTTTGGATAATATCAAGGAGCTTGCAAATGCTCATTTTGACAGGCTACGATCTTCTGAATATACTCGCATCTTAGAGAAATTGTCTATTATAACTCTAGAATCCCCACAGGTCAATGGACGTGCTAAGGGTGGAATGGGCGATGAATTGATGTGATTTTCAGAACATTTTCATGATTATTTTTATTATCAAACATCGTATCAATTTAATATCAGTTTTATTTGATATTACAGATGTTGTGATCGCAATTCAGAAGAGGCTGATATCTGTTAGTCTTTTTTGCAATTAATTACAGTTTTCCCATTTATTTATGATTTGGTCTTGCATTGTAAGGGGTTAATGGATGTAAGGGGACAGTTGGCCCCCTCTCGATAGGAGGCTCAAAAGTAGAGAGCAATGTAGGCATGTGTAGTGCTTTCAATGACTTTTTCGCGTCGGTTTTTAATGGAGATAATGATATTCGATATACGGGTGTTGCATGGGGTAATAAAACGCTCAACGATATTCAAGTGGAAGACGTGGAGGTCCTAAATCTTCTAAGAAATGTATGTGCAAGCAAAGCACCAGGACCAGATGATATCTATCCCAGGGTTCTCAGGGAAGGTGCTAATGAATTGTTGGGGCCAGTCGCACAGATATACAGGAGTAGTGTTGCTGAGGGTATCGTCCCGAGAGATTGGAAACTGGCTAACGTTGTCCCGATATTTAAGAAGGGTAGTAGAGAAGTGGTGTCTAATTATCGTCCAGTGAGTTTGACGAGCTCCCTCTCGAAAATTTTGGAAATTATCATCAAAAGGCAGTTTGTGAAGTGGATAGACGAGAATAATGTATTGTCGGATAATCAGCATGGGTTCAGGAAGGGGAAGTCATGTGTAACTAACCTCCTTTGCTTCTATGATTACGTGACTAAGGCTTTGGGTAAGAGCAAAAATGTCGACGTTGTTTACCTTGATTTCCAGAAGGCATTCGATCGGGTCCAACATGGCAAACTCTTGAAGCGTTTACACGAGATTGGAATAGGGGGCAACTTGCTGAATTGGATAGAATCGTGGTTAAGAGATAGGTCGCAACGAGTTATGGTGAACGGGGAATTCTCTGGTTGGACAGACGTCACAAGTGGAGTTCCTCAGGGAAGTGTCCTTGGCCCCATACTTTTTTCACTTTTTATCGATAAACTCGATCAGGGTATCGATGGAATTACTAGCAAATTCGCAGATGATGTGAAGCTAATGGGGGTAATCGAGAATGAAAGCGATAGGGAGTTGCTCCAGACCAACTTAAACAAGATTGCAGCATGGGCAAATGAATGGAGCATGACGTTTAGCGTAGATAAGTGCATGGTCGCTCATTTCGGTTCGAACAACCAACGGTTCTCTTACGAGTTGAATGGTGTCACTATCCCGGATGCAACTAGAGTCACCGATTTGGGAATTCTCATTCACGAGCGACTTAAGTTTTCTGAACATTGTTCAGCGGTTGTCAAAAAATCGAATAGAATGCTTGGTCTCATTTTCAAAAAGGTCTCTTCGCGTTCTCCTAAAGTCATTCTTCCTCTTTTTCGAGGCTTAGTTCGTCCTGGACTGGAGTATGCTGTAAGGTTTTGGAGACCATACCTACAGAGGGACATAGACTTGGTTGAAGGGGTGCAGAGAAGAGCTACGCGTGTCCTTATTGGCACACAGGGCTTGAGTTATGAAGAAAGACTTCATTTTTTGAATATGTTTACATTGGATGAACGCAGGTGTCGAGGAGATATGATCGAAGTGTTCAAAATTTTCAATGGGATGGATAGGATGGACCATGAACTTTTAGTACACCGCCAATCGACTGCTTTTACAAGGGGACACCAGTATCGATTGGTGAGGGACAATGCAAGGTTATGGTGTCGCAGGGAATTTTTCTCCAATAGGGTTGTTAATAAATGGAATAGCTTACCCCCGGAGGTAGTAAATTGTAACACAATTGACACGTTTAAAAAGAAATACGATAAACATGTTGGGGTAAATCGAGAAGCTATCCATTCTTAGAATAAGACAACCATAAGTAATCTTTATGGGCATCGTATAATATTTTATCATGTGTATATATTGTTTGTAATTTGTGTTAATTGCATTTTTAATTGGGTTGCTGTATTTTTGAAACATATGACAACCATATTTTTATGGGCATCTTTTTATCAGCCACCTCGTTGGGCATTTTGCCTGTTGTGGCGTTGTATTTGTATTTGTATTTGTATTTGTATTGCCGCCTTATTTGTGCATAGCTCGCAGTTGAATTTTCTCCTTATTTTTGCAATGTCAGCAATATGGTTATTATTGTTATTATTATTTTTTTTTTATGAACAAATAATGTATCAAATTCATGTGATATTACAATTGATGTGATTACAATACAGAGATGGTGTGTGTCATGTCTTCGTTATAACTTCTTCTCCGACGTTTTTGATTATAGTTATGACTGATGCCGGTTCTACAGTACCTGTACTGCCGAGTGAGCTTGTTTACCCAAAAGTTTTGGCACGAACCCATCTTATATTGATTTAAATATATCTGATTGATATTTCTCTCGATTGTGTAAAATTTTATAGTTTTTGGATTTCCCTTTATCATTTCGAATGTGGTGTCTTGTGTTTTATCACGATGAGCACTCATTTTGCAAAGATTTGTGAACAATATTCTCCAAATACATTATACAAGTTACACACATGAACAAACTTGTCTTTTTTCTTCACATACTATCCCTGGTGATCTGCAAGTCACCAGACAACCTACATAGGCTAGGAGGCGACGGGAACATTAAATTCTGTTTTGGTTCTACTGCGCGGATCCCCGATTGAGAACTGATGTTTTATTGGATATGCTGTGGAAAGTCGTCTCTGTCGAAAAATGAAACTTTTTGTTTGGCATGTGAACCTACTACTTCACCAAATCCGGCCACATCACTATGCTGTTGATTTACTGCTGTTAACTAGTCGGGGTAGGAATGAAGACGCTATCTATCAGTATTCCCCTCAAGCTCGTTCAGGGAAAATATATTGTTATATATATTCTTCACCCCGTTCGAACCTGTGATCTGACGGCAACCTTTACGGTAATAGACGAATTTTTAACCACCACACCACTAGGGTGACGTCATATTTATACTCGAATAATAAAAAACACAGAGAAATAATAGTCGATGAATTACTTTATAGGTAATCACAATAGAAATTTAGATTTCGATACTCGTCATGACCATTCTACATCCAACAAATCTCAGAGGATCACTTTGAAAGGATGAGGAACTCAGAATACGAGCATCTTAGAGAGCTGGTCGATTACAACCCACGTCAAAGACTAAAATTTCTCAGGCCTCAAAACGTGCTGCACGTGCCATGGTCGGTGCGTTAGGGTCTGAACTACTGAGCTGTATAATCTTTGTCTATCTATAGTTTTGTACATTTAATTTGCTATCGAAATTATCGATCAACTCTATTGCATAGAGTGGCATCGTGGTTTGATGTACATGACTGATCTTGCACTGCTCCAATTTGTATAATTTCGGCTAACACACTTGTTTTTCTATGACTTCTTTTGTATGTTAGATTTATTTTTTATTATTATTTTCTCATTAGTGCATTATGTAGCATTTTGGGGAATTGTACATCGGTGATTTCATTTTTGTGTCCATTATAATATACATTTATCGCATAATATGTATATGTATATATATGTGTGTATATGTGTGTGTGTGTGTGTGTGTATATATATATTTTTTTTACTACTATTGATTTTACTGATCAACTGCTCTATTGCATAGAGTGACATTTTGATGAAGTTTGGCTGATCTTTGTGTATTTTACTATTGTGATGGTAGCATTTATCGGACTGTATGTGTTTTTTTTTTTTCTCTCTATTAACTTACAAGCACTTCACATCTACATAAACACGCACAAACTTGTCTATAACACCTTCATAGCTAGCAAGAGCAGTCTGTAAGTCGCGAGGTAGCCCCTTTGGGCTGGGCAGCGACGAGAAAAATCAAATTCTGTCTGTCTGTCTGTGTCATGACCATTCCCGTTCAAGATCAGTTTATACCTCAAACTACTTACGATCAATTAATCTATTCAGGAACAATAATCCGGGTAATTTATAGAACCCATCATACTCGTTCAACTTTTGAAGACTCTTATTACGCTAATATGCCTCCCTAAACCTTTTAAAATTATCAGCATTATGTTTTATGAGTGTAATGGGTTCGATTGAATGTTTGGATTTTGTTTCTTGATTCGATAAGCAAGGTGGAATGTTATAAATTTTATTATCAGTAGAATGAAAGTATAACTTCTTGTATTTCAAGGAACTAATCCGCGTACAAACGGCCCTAAACTGCATGTATAAAAGTTTAGGTGGAGGGTGGGTTACATCCACGGAGCGATAAAGTGGAATTAAGCAAACTCATATAAACAGAAACATTTCGTTGGAAATTTCACGCCAAGGCAATTTCCTTTTCCATTTCCTCGATCTCTCTCTCTCTCTCTCATTCTCTCCCTACATCTCCTTGCAAAGATCGAAATACGCGATATTAAAATTTGCGGTCTCATAAATGCGCATTCGCTATAAAACGTCTCTGTCCCGAATTCGTTGTATTCGAACAAAATTGTTGCTCTCTCTCTCTCTCTCTTATTATAGAAAAGAAGAGAGAGGACAGAGAGAAACCGTCTCTCGCTCGTCCGCTATTTGCATATCTTTAAAACTCTGAACATAAAAGCGAATGCAGCAAATAAGAAGATTAATAAGCATATTTTTCATGTGAGAAGGCTTTTATCCATTACATAGTTTCCGCATCTTCTTTTTTTTCTTTTGCTGTTCGAGAGTGAGATATCCTCTTTATGCTATGTAAAAAAGAATCCCGCGGAATGTAATTTTCCCGAGCTATATGAGTAATGTGTGTACGTTTATTGTATTTAGACACATTCAACTGGAAATGATACTTTGATGGTTTCGGGCGTCGTTCGGAGATGACGGTAATAAAATGGTTTTCCGTATTAGGCAATAAAATTATATTTTGCTTTGTTTGATACAATTTATTATGTATATGTTTGATTAGCATTTGGTAATCGTTAGTATTATTGAGCATGGCTGCTATTAGTTTCTTCTCATTACACAAGGCGATTCAAAAATAACCATCGAGTTCCAAAATATAACTTGAAACATATAAATTTTTACTGTTTAGGTAAACGAGGTAGGAATAAGGAAAGATTAAGTGTTTATTTTTACACACATAACAGTGAATATTACAAAAACGCTTTGTGTTTTTGAATACGCGACATCTCCACTGCTTGTTTGAGTGCAAGGAGAGTACAGAAAAACAATATGCATCACAGTCGCTGTCCCATCAGACGAGCTTCAATGGTCTCCTGAGCTTTCACTGTTTGTGACTTTTTCCTTTAGTTTCCCATTAAAGTCGCTGTGCACGTGCCTCTAACCAACAACCAATGAGCTCAAGAACCGAATTACCACCGCTTTTACGAACATCGAGAGGTTACTGACATACCGTATCGGAAATGAATCGGACTACTGTTATATGTGTGCTGTGTTGCGAAAGGGGAACCACATAGAACACTTATAAAAAAACAGGGAAAAAAACGTGAAATGCCTCTGATGCTCACGAGATATTCCTCTTGCTATCTGTGATACTTTTTGGAATATATTACTCTGAAATCCGATTATTATTTTTGAATCGACCTGTACAAAGTGTCCTGCAAGTCTTAATTCGGCCTTTATCCAATCAACGGTTCGTCGCATAGGTATGGTTCTAATTTTAAAAATGCTCAAAATGCTTTCAGGAACATCATTATGTACCAATGTTGAGAGCAAAAATACAGTTTGTCATAAAATAAAAAATCTGAATTTTTATACGGACACCTTGTGCTGCACCCACACACAGCTAGAAAGTTGTTGCCTCGTCTCTTCTCTGGCCAAAAATAAAGTGCGATATTCAATGAAAAATAGAGAAAAGTTGGGAAAGACCGCCATAAAAATGAAGGAAACGCTCATAACATGGGAATTTTTTTGTTAGCCTCAGAAGACACAAGGCAACAATTGGATGTTAAAGGACAGAGGAATCGTATGATCATATAAAAATTTAGATTTCTTATTTTATGACGCACTGTGTTTTATTCTAGGAAGAGGTACAGAATCATTCCTGAACACATTTTGAGCATTCTTTAGATTAGATTCAATCCTCTACGATGAAATGGTGATGGGATAGAGGAAAGAATAAGACTTACATGACACCCTGTATATTTATGACTCGCATATTAGCCTCGAAATAAGTAGTAACCTTTTAAGCGACACAGCAGAAATCACTAAACCTCTTCGAAAATAACATAGTTTTTAATGAAGTAGGTTTTCTTTTGATTTTTAGTATCCGAATTGGTAGTGTTGGTATCCGAATTTCATGTACGCAGCATCGACGTTGAGGAGGGGGTACAAAGAGTTATTTCCAGTGAAATTTAGAGTTTTCAATGTTCGAAAAGAATTTAAATTAACAGAAATTGATAAAAATAGTATAAAAAACAGGTTTTTTTCGATATCTCTAGTACGATCGCTCAAGGTGTCATTTACATTCAGGCCCCCGCTTAATAACGGATAAACAGATACCCCGCTTAAACAGATAAATTACTCCGGCACCAAAATTTCTCCCATAGAGACAATGTAAAAGTATCCCTCTTAATATGATAATCTCGCCCACTTTTTCCCACTTAATCGAATATTACGCTTCCCACGTCAACTGTTTTAGCTGAGCTTTAAAGTACTATAAAGTTTCAGAATTGCATAAAGAAAACTTAAAGTTGAATTCATACACAAATATGTCAAAAGAACTTCAAAGAAGTTTTTGAAACCCTAGAGAGAGTTCGAGCTTTGGCCATTTCTAAGATATCGTTGCATATAATCATGAGGAAAGATTGAAACATCTGAGACCAAAGAACATTATCATGATACAATCTAGGAAGGGATTCTGAAGCAACGCACTGGACCTCTTTGAAGTAAGCATAACGAAATACGGGTCATAAGATAACGTATAAATAGTGTAGGAATAATTCGTGCTTTTACCAAGTAATTTATTTTGTAGTGTATCATATGTATATATATATATATTGTCATATTAATAGCATTTAACAGCATTTTAGTCGCATAATTCTAATTTAATCCTTAATATTGAATAAGATATTGATAATGGGATCGTTGCTATAATACTGAATAAGATAACATGCAAACAGTGTAGAAATAATTAGTATCGTCTCCACGTAATTGTCTTATAGCGTAACAAGGATATATATCATCGTAATTACTCGCATTTAACCGCATCTTAGTCACATTTATTCGCATTTAATCCTTAATATTGATTAGCTAGAATATAACTTTTGATTGTTTTGATCATAAATACTTATACAGCAGGTAACTGGTTACGCGAGAGAGTGTTAGGGGGTACGCGGAAAGGAAATGGTAATGACGGCCACCAACACATCTAAAAAAAGAACTGTATTTCGAATACATCACAGAGTTGTCACGGTGCATTAGTAAATGTATAGTAAAGTAACTATAATATACATGGAATAATTGCTAACAGGCAGTTGGCACGTCGAAAAAATGGGGGGGGGGGGACTAGGATTTGAAAAAAAAGGAGACGAATAACACAGAGACGAAAATAGAAAATATTGAAAGATTATTCGGAGTGCTCCCTACACTAGAGAAGAAGAGAGCATCATTGACCGATCCTACGTGCATGTAATGGCTATGTTTGCAATGGGATATTTTCAAACCGAATTCAAAAATTTGAAATTAAAAATTCATATAAAAGTCATATTGCTTTTCCAGGGGAAACTCTGCTACCTAACAGTGATTTTAAAAAATTATATATTTTATTAAAGCTAGTAATCAGTGATCTGGCCATTAGTGGTCCCCATGATGAAGATGTAGGCGTTAAAATGAAAATTAAGTACGACGGTCTATATACCTGTTTCACGGTCAAGGCCAGCGGTTACAATACAATTTTTTAATGCGCATCAATTACCATACTATTAATAACATCAATTTAACTATATAACACTATAATAGGATTGTTAATAAATGGAATAGCTTACCCCCGGAGGTAGTAAATTGTAACACAATTGACACGTTTAAGAAGAAATACGATAAACATGTTGGTTTTTATATGTGCGTTTTTAATCTGGTTGCTGTATTTTAGAAAAACTGGGTGGGCGAAAAGTCCGTAGAGAAACTTTAAAAATTCATAAAAACCGGAAAAGTAACCGAAATAGAAAAAACGGTTTGCAGGGTTAGCATCGCTAGGTCAAGGGAATTTTTTTGACGGGAAAAAAAAACAGCTGATAGGTGGCGCTGATACCAGCGCCTTCGGTGGAAATATGCGAATGATAGGGTTATAAGAACTTGCGCTCCTAATCCACAACCAGTTCACCGTTGTAAACCGTGTATGTGGACCTTCTGCACTCTGCCGTTGCTAGATTTGTGACTCGCCTGCAATGTGTTATTCCCTGTGGTGGTGGTTATGGGGAGCACATACTGCTGTAACAAACGATTTGGAGACATTTTGTTCGTTATTTGTGTATCTCTTCTTTGACTTGTGTACGTTAGCGCCACTTATCGGCTGTTTTTTGGAAAAAAAAATTCCTGTGAAAAAAAAATTTCCGTGGCCTTGCGTTGGCAACCGTTCCTTATTTCTGTTATGTTTCCGTTTTTTGTGAATTTTTAAAGTCCACCTTGTATTTGACATCCATATTTGTTATGGGCATCTTTTTCTCAGCCACCACGTTGGGAATTTTATGTTGTGGCCGTGTATTTGTATTTACACACATGATGATTTTATTGAATGAAACATTTGTTTGGAATTAATTGAAAATAGGTAATTGAGTGGTCAGATTAAAAGGAAAAAAAAATTGTGAAATAGGTACTATATATTCTTAACGTATCCAAGCTGTCTTCCAGACGTGCATCTGAATTAGTTATTTTTGTTCCCTATTGATCCAATAGAAGGCACTAATTTTCTAATGAAAAGTAAAAATCCGAGATATAGTGTAATTAAATATAATTTTCACTCCATATCTTATGTCTGATTTATTCTTGAAGATTTACTAATATTGATACTTCACATCATTTTTCAATATAAAAACTATACTAACTCGAAAAACGGCGATTGAATTGCTTCCTCCGTAATCGAATATTGTGCACTGGAATCATTGAAATCTGATTAAGTTGGGCCGACTGCCCCTCGAGCGCTTGTTTAATCAAATATAAATTGATGAGTCAAACTTCAAATACTCATAAAATATATAATCAGTTCAAATATCCAGAAATTCTGGAAGTAAGAAAAATATATCCACATCTATAGGCTGAACAAAAACGGTTTTTCTTCGGTCTAGATTACGTGATATTAGATATACATCCCGAAAAGTGACAAAATTTATACGGCGATGTGCCATCTGGCGACAAAACGCATCACCGTTTAGTGCCAAAAACTGCCATCAATCACGTGACGACGTTCCTCGTTTTTTGATTGATCGTTCGGAGTCGTTTCAACAGTTCCATAACGATACTGAGAAATTGTTTCCCTCTGTCATTTTCAGTTCGAAAAGCCAAAAACTAAAACAATAACCAAACCGCCGACCGCGAAACAAACCGCCGCCGAGAAGACAATTTCAAAAGAATCAGAAGATAAATCGCCAGACGCCATTTTTGACAACAAAAGGACGACAAAGAGAAAAATTTATTAATTATAATAGTAATTACCGTTTTCTATTTTCGCGTGTGTGTGTGTGCGTTTCTCCGAACGAAAATTAATTAATTCATTCAAAAAAAAAGAAGGTAAAATTAAAAATCAATCCTGATACAAACCAGTTTCGTTTTCATGTATTTTTTTTCTCAATTTTTTTGGTTTTGACGAAAGTATAATTAGCGATGGCAATCAATTAATCATTTAGTAAATTTCCTATTTAATACATTTTCTGCTAAACATTTATAACGCAAAAACGAAATAAGTTTAGAAATGCAGTGAATATTTTTCATTGTTATTTTATTCAGAGTAATATAAACGACAAAATACACGAACAACGATTTGACCTATTTAATTTTTTTTTTCTCGTTTAGTTGGTCATTAATGGGTCTGGTCTGGAACATTAGAATATTTTCCATTTATCTCAGAAAGCGATTGTCCTTTGTTATGCAGTTTCGGCTTCACATACAACTTCCAGCTAATATCCGAAAAGAAACTGTAATAATTACAGTAATATTGTGTTATTTGTTTCCAATGAATGTTATCGGGCTTCTATTTATAAATAGTATTTGTGTTTAAGTTTCTGTGAAAATGCGGCAAAAGCGAAAAAAATATTGGTTTTTTTTTTTTGTTTGGATTGTCTGAAATCAAGTGTTCTGTTTTTGGTTTGAATTTACAGTGGTAAATTACATTAGATATTACTCCTTAGATATGTAGTGGAATGTTATGGAATTTATGTTTTTTGGTAGTGGGATTTGTTATTTATTATATAAATTATTATTTTTTATTAAATGATAATTTATTTATTCATTCAAGACGGGAGAAGAAGCTTATACCGAGTGGAAAGCATTCCTAAAGGTCACCGATAAGAGAAATTGTATTAAAATTCGTTTATATAACGGCCGGCCTCCATGATCCCTCGACGTTTTATTGTGAAAACCACACGTATAGACGTAAGTAGCGCTCCTATTCATCTACTAAGTAAAAAAGTCGATGAATTGGTAGTTACAGTAACCGAAAAGAGAAATTAGAGGACATTTTTTATTTAGTATCAATAACTTTTGGAATATTTTTTTTCGTAGAAAAATTTTTCATGTTATAGGTGTTCCATAAATTTGTGTTAAGAATTTATAAAAATGGGGAAAAAAATATCCCACATCTGAATGTGGTTTGCGAAAAAAATTATTTTCACGACGGAAGATTTTTTTTTTTTGTACAGAAAATGATTTTTGTTAATAGAGAGCGCTATACCCGCTCTCTATCGACCTCATTAGACCTGACCCTTTCTTCATTCCCTTCTGCTTTCGAAACGTTCGAATACTTCGCGATTCGCGACAGAAGTGTAACAACTTCACCAATAGTGCTATCCATATCCACCAATGCCAACATCGCAGTGAAAACCTAAAGAGGCGCCAGTAACAGGAAAATTCACAAATTAGCTGATAATCATACATCCTTCATTTTATAGAACTCTGATTTTCATATATCCAGTGATTTGCTTTCGTGAAGCACCCTCTATCGACATATATTTGCAGTATTTTTTTTTTGGTATCAGAAAAGAAATCCCATGTTCGTAAGAATAACTCTTTTCGCAAACCACATCCAAATATACTAATTCCTTCAAATCTTATGAATTTTTAAAATGTTTTACGTATTTATTGGATACCCCGTATTTCCCATCATTCCTTCTACAGAGTTTCACTCCTTTCCAGTCTTTGGATCGAGGCACGGATCATTCGAGGGAGTGTCAGTTTTATTATAGACGACCTGTATGTGATCAGATATTTCCTGATTTATTTATGATTTAGAAAACGTTTCACAGTAGAAAACAATAATTAATAAGTAAATTATATTCAAAGGGAAAAACGGCTAATAATAAAAACTCGTTGTCAAATAAGAGCTTATCTCACGTTTACTGGAAGAAAACAATCTCATTTTGCTTATCTTCTCTACATAGCTCGTCGCAGTATATATGGATAAGCCAGAATCACATGCTTTAATTAGCGATTGAATTAAATATGCCATTTGCATAGAACGGGAAACAAGAAGACAATATAAAAGACTCTCACGGTCACCTTGGGATAATAATTGCTTCGGGGGTAAAATGAATATTAAAGCGAATCTTACGCTATTAACGCGCAAACACTTTCATTAATTAATTAATATTGTTACGCGAATCGCATGTGATTTGCTTTTGCTCTGCCAGAATCACTGGGATTTTTATACGTGGTGGTGACAGCCGCGGAAAATATCCGCAAATGGGTTTATACCAGTGTGTTTTGGATATTTTCTCTTTGCAAAAGTAACAGTTTTGAAGTGCTTCGTAGCATATCTGAAAATACATACTGATATTTACCTTAACATAGGCACGTGCAGTGTCTATCCAATATCATAGAACAAATCGGAAACTCACCTGAAAAGACAGAAAGTAAATTGTTATAATTATGAATATTATTGTATATTTCTTCATCACGAATACATGTTATAAATTAATTAGCTGCACAAAATAGGCTAAATACTGAAGAAAAAATAATAATTAGTGATGGAAATTCACTTTTTTTCCTGAATTTTTATTGGAGAACTAGTAAATTTTGAATAGTTCTGAATTCATGAATTATTTAAAATATTTGCAGATAGACAGCGCTGAAGGTGATCTTCAATGTTGGTAGAGCAAAACCCGGCCACAACGAAACCCACTTTTTCCGGATGATTTTTTTTCGAAAATCTTCACTCTGAAGATATAATGAAAGCGTAATTATGAAGATATTTTTACCGTTCATTCGCCCCGCTTAATTGGGCAGCGGATAAACGGATATCTCACTTCAATGGTTAAAATATTTTGGAACCAAAATTTTTATCCCATAGAGATAAGGCTAACCTTAATTTTAGCACTTTCCCCGCTTATTCGAATAAGTTATTATAATTCAAGCGTCAATTGTGAATGTGTGTGCTATGCACAAATTACCCATTATGTGTTTCATTAGATAAAAACATTGAGAAATTATGGAAAATATGTTGTCAGTTAAAACTTATGGAAAACTTGGAATTGGGGCCTTGAAATGACTAAACTGTCTTCAGTACATTTACAGTGAAACCTGTCTAAAACGGGCACTGTATGAGACGGAATCTGTCTCAAACGGAATCAAAATATAGTCTGTTCAATGATTAGTGCTTTCATTTGCACCTTTATGAAACGTAAATCTGTCTAAAACGGAATATTATTTTAGTCTATTGACGTTCCGTTTCTTACAGGTTTCACTGTAATTACTTTCCATTTTTGTTCTCTATTAAGATTATAAACGGCACTAAAATATTTAATGAAAATGAGAATCTCATAAAATCTGCGCAAACCCCTAGGATTCTTCTTGATATTTGAAAAATAATCACGAAAAAGAAAATATTTCTGTTTTTGCAACAAACTTATTTTTCCATTTGGATTGGACAATTAACCAGAGTAAGGACAGCTTAATTATACTGACGCTAACTCTTATCTATGTAGCGCCCGTTGCGGTGGACGTATTTCGTTGAAACTTGGTGTACACGTTATTTGGACCATGGGAGAAAAGCGCCACTTTTTCACCTCTTGATTAAAATTGAACTATTTTCATTGAATCTTTCTTTTCTCTTATAGTCCATGTATCAAAACATACACCACGATCTCGGATCTAACTAACCCCGCCCCCCTTAGCGTACGCCATGGTATCGTACGTTTCAAAAATTTATAACAAAAAATAATAAAAAAAAAGGTGCATGTTTTAAGATAAATTTGATAGCGTCTAATTCAATTGCAGGGAATTTAAAATCATGTAAACTGTACAGTGAGAATGCGTAAACTTTTAAATTAAATAACAAACAAAATTATAAACAAAATATTAATGTAAACTTAATCGTACAAAATCTATTCAAATTTATTCTACTGTTCATTGATGAATGACTAAACAAATCGATAACACTTGGAACGTCTTCGCAAAGTAAATTATTCCTCATTTTTATCTATAGGAATTATTATTATTTAACTAGGCCGCGGGTAAGTACGCGATCCGGATAGTCGAGAGTCTACAGCAGTGATTCCCAACGTGGGCGTTAACGCCCGCGTGGGGGCGATAGGACGTTCCAGGGGGGCGGTAGAAGCTACAGGCATAGCATAGGATCCTATGGGTTAGATTGCGTTGGGAAGGGATGGGAGAAAAACATTTGTAAAGAAGGGGGCGGTGGGACAAAAAATGGCTGGAAAACTATGGTCTACGTCTACGGTATACATCGAGACACAAAATTCAATTTTTTATGCGGCCCACATGTCTTCTAACTTCTAATGACAAAGGTGTTGCCATCTTGAGTCCTTTCGAACAATTATACATTTCTAAGCGCAGATATATTTTACTTCAAATATCGCTGAAAATGAAGAAAAGACCATTTATTTCGGGTCAACCTGTTCAAATGCTGTTTTTCAGTGATTTTCAAATTCATACACCCCATACCAAGCCGCTACTGTTGCAATTAGAAGTATGAGTTTTTTAGTAGGTCTCAAAGGAGCCAGAAAAACAGATTTTCTAACTGGAAATTAGAGAACAGTGGGAGAGAGAGAGGGCGATGTACAAAATTAAATTTTGCATCTCGGTAAATACTATTTGACCCTTTGTAGAAATTCTAAACAATGATTGACAAATTTAAGATGGACTCGATATTTAAATACTTTTTCTATCTGAAAGTATGTTTCTATTGCCAAAGAGCAATGAGTTATTTCATATGAAACGGACTTTTTGACTCTGTACATGGGAACGCATAGGGTATTTCGACTTCAGTGAAAGAAATCGAAATAAAACTCTTTCGTCTTTCACTCTCTCTATATATTACACTTCTTTTTGGGAAGTACTTTAAGGTACGAGTTGCGGATATTGTCTATATTCTCACACGTAATACTATATCTTATCAGGTACGCTATGAACCTTTTTCTCTGGAGACTCGAAAATTTATCTTCAAATAAACCTGAAAAGTGAGGGAGAATCAGTGATAACCGCCCAAGAAAGAAAAAAACAATAACTGCACAATAGAAAGAAAGGCGTGTTTGTGCGCCATGTTCAGCAGAAAGTCAAGACTCATCACTTCCACGAGATATATTCTCTCCTTTTTTTCCAGTTCCGCCACTCATTCTTTCCCATTCCACTTTCTTGGCGCCAGCAACGCGAACAACTCCAGGCCTTTCCAATCACTAGAACAAGAAAATATGTTGAACGGTACAAGATAGAGGGTACGCTACGGTTTGAAATGATTGGGTTCCGGCTTACATTTCTCCCGCAGGACCGTCTGCGGGAACAAAGCTCTCTTTGCTATCCTGGAGCATTTCTGGATCAAACCTTTTCTCTTCTCCACCGATACTACCTCCACCTTCACCACCAACAACAACAACAACGGGACCGGCTCCACTAAAACCACGGGCAAACTCGCGGGGAAGGTCTACGAAAACTCGAGATGTTTCATTTCGCCTAATGCCCAGAAGTGCTGGCAATAAGTTCTTAGAGATTCGCCCGCAATTTCAGAGGCCCCGGAAGATTTTTCTTGGAATCTCCCTCCTCATTTTGCTCCTCTTTTATCCTGAACTTCCTCTGTATCTTTTCTTGTTGTTGTTGTTCCTAGTTCTGTCTTTGTACAAAAAATAGAGAAATAAGAGAAATGAGTGGTGGAATGCGGTGAATGGAAGGAGGTCGATTCGTGAATGAAACGAGAAAAAGAAAACAGAATCCAAATGAAAGGAGAAGAATGAGGCCTGCAACTCTTATTCGATGCCTTGGAGCCATCAGAGGTTCAACGTAAATGTAGAACAAATCGCCGTAATTTGATCTCTCTGAGATAAGAAAGAGAGATAAGTAATAAAAAAAAATCTTTCGTAATGACTGTAGCTGGAGTCGGGAACATCTCGGATTGATCTCAATAGATATACGTCTTTCATGTTTTCTCTTTTCGATATGTTCATGTTTGCAGGAATATCAAATCTAAGTGTTTATTAAAGGATCAGTTTTGAGTATAAAAACTCGTACGAACAATAACGAGGATCATAGTGGGACGTGAGATCAAGACCCTCTAAGATACAGGAAAATGTAAGATTAAATTCACAATTGAATGAAACATTCTAAGGTATAATGATTGTCCTGACGCATCTGTTGAATTCGTATTTCTTAGTAAATCTGCTTTAGTTACCCGTGAACCCCATTTACCCAGCAAAATCTGATACTGCCCATAGTCTGGTACCGGATATCAAACAGAATTACTATCCCTGATTTAGTACCTTGATCTGATATACGTATTCTATCCAACACAAACTTGCAAACCTGATTCATCATCATTTTCACTGTGGCACCACACTTCGGTCACTTTCTGCAAACGGCAGGCTTTTTTTTTTATACTCGTCGAGAGGTTGGAGCGCTAATCACTCGATGGTTGGAGGGGGACTTCCTACGGTAGCAATTTTCTCTGCGGTCATGTCGCCGTTTCTGTTGTACCCCCTTGTGTCAGGAAAGTTTTCTGACAAGGGCGAACCGGGTATCGAACTCGCGACACCTCTGAACATCCTTTGGTACTTTTGTCGGCACAAAACGTCATTCAACTGTATACATCGCTCTCAAACTTTCAACAATCAAAAAGACTGCATGTGTCCGCAGGAAATGGGGGTTGCCAACCTTCTACCAACTCAGGGCGCATTATCATGGCTAATTCAGGTATTCTTCACCTTTTATTATTCCCCCTTTTCAGGTATTTTTCACTCTGGTGACAAATCCATGTTTATAGTAACCTCACCATTTAACAGATTTCACCACACTCTATACCAGTGATTCCAAAATATTTGAGCGCGATCCTCTTCTGACCAAAAAAAAAAGAAAATTATCGGGAATCCCATACATAAGATGACCATATGTCCCGGAAAACCGGGACATTCCGTTTTCTTGCAAGTAAATGTGCTGTCCCAAAAGCCCTTGTCGGAACGTTTGTTTCGATTTTAATTAGGCGATATTGACTATTAACAGTATTCAGTTTTTAAAACTATGATATAAATATTTATTTCCTTTTCTGATGTACTTTGTGTGTTTTATGTAAGGTCCTTGAATTTCGTATGCGGGGCGATTAAGAAGGAATCACCCGATTTGAGAATGATTCTATACTTGAAATAGGCCATTAAAAAAACACATTTTCTCCCTTATGTTCACATATACTACTTGCCACTAGAACCCGGAAATTTAAGTACTAAAAACGGTCAAAATAGGCAGGCAAAAAGGCACTAAAAATGTCTGAAATATAGGCATTAAAGAAACATTTGTAATTAATGGAAAAAAGGAAAAATCACTAAAAGCTGTGAGGGTCCGAAAACTTTCTAAAAATTTTTGCTGCACCCATTGAATCTGCTTTTCAATGATAGATTATAATTATTGGTATGGGAATAGGAAAAAAAGTTTAGAAAACATATATAAAAAAATAGTCCATGCCGATTAAAATGATACAAGAAATTTACATTTCGGAATTAGTTCATAATTACGAGCACATAATAATCATCAATTACATAATAATCTCGAGACTAATAATACAATCGATCTGGCTTGCAATGTTTTTCAAAAAATAACAATGAAGAAACTTTGTAAGTGGGTAAACGTTTTAAACGGAAAATGAGTATTAGTGAATGTTGAGAATACGTAAATAAGTCGCGTACTAAAAGCGGGAACTTCCTAAGCGGGATCCACTGCATACAAATGACGCTGAAGGAAAAGGGGAAATCTTTGTGGAAAATCGTCCAAGTAGAAATCGAGATGTCTCTTGTCATTCCGAAAATACCAACGTTAAAGATCATGTACAGCGATTTCGGTAAAATTATTAATCGAACGAAGCAAATATATAGGCAAATATGCAACTTACCCCGGCCCGACGAATGCGATTGGCCATACGATGCATAGGCATATAAAAAAACATATATGCCCAGTTTTTACATGTCCTGCGCATGTCGGGCAATTTAGCCAGCCCTGTTTCCTACATTCAATGGGTATTTTGTTTTATTTCGTTATTTCTGTATTAGGGTTACACAGGGTTATGTAGGCAACAGAAACATCGCATTAACCGATATTTCACTGTATCCGATTATGTCATAAGTGGGCGCAACTTTTCGAAATAATCAAATATTTTAGAAGAAATTGATTTTTCGGATTAAAAAAAAGATGGAAAAGTGGGAACAAAATTTGTACGTGTGCAACAAGAAAGTAACATTAAAAGTCAAGTATAGATGGCGCTGAAAGCAAAACTAATTTATTCAAGCACGCTCAAAATCGAAACTCAAACCGACTCGAATTGAAGCAAAATTTGTCCAGCAATCAAAATAAACAATCAAATTTATATTAACTGATACTTGATTGCGTCAAATTTTCCTATAAGTCAGTTCAATTGCAATAAATTTTATTCAAATAATGACTTTGAATATGAATTTGGGAATTCATATTCATTGGGAATTCTCATTTTCTCCAGCGTGTCTTTGTTAACCGCTTACATCCCTGTTTGGGACAGAGTGAAAGCCATGTTCTGGTTTGGTGGTGGTGGGAATTGACGAGCGGCTTAGGTTTTCTGAGCATTGTTCAGCGGTGGTAGAAAAAACTAATAGAATGTTCGGTTTTATTTTCAAAAAGGTCTCTTCGCGTGCTCCTATAAAGCCATTCTTCCGCTTTTGCGAGGCTTGGTTCGTCCTGGACTGGACTATGCTGTAAGGTTGTGCAGGCGAAGAAAGACTTCATTTTTTGAATATGTTCACATTGGATGAACGCTGATCTCGGGGAGATATGATCGAAGTGTTCAAAATTTTTTAACGGGTCTATCACTAGTTAGGATGGACCATGAAGTATTAACCGTCAATCGACTGCTTTTACAAGGGGACACCGATTAGTAAGGGGCAATTCTACGTCATGGTTTCGCAGAAAATTTTTCTCTAATAGGGTTGTTAATAAATGGAATAACTCATCCCGTGGGGGGGGGGGGGAGGGTAGAAATTATAACACAATTGACACATTTAAAAAATAAATGCGATTAACATGTTGGGGTAAATTCGAGAAGCTATTCATACTTAGAATAAGACAACCATAATTATTCTTATGGCATTGTTATAATATTTCCATCATGTGTATATATTGTTTGTAATTGCATTTTTAATTGGGTTGCTGTATTTTTGAAATATATGACATCCATATTTGTTATGGGCATCTTTTTCTCAGCCACCTCGTTGGGCATTTTGCGTTGGGGCGTTGTTTTTGTATTTGTATTTGCATGGAAATTAGCTCAGCTGAGTAAAGTCGTTTTTTTTAGTTTTGACATATTTGTAAAATAAAAATTATTGATTGTTTTTGATTGCTTTTATTTTGAAGTATTGAAGTCGGGGGGGGGTGTCAGGGGTCGTGACCCACACTTTGGGAACCACTGCTTTATATCATTTAGCCTCTCCGCTCTGGAGGTACACGTATGTATACTTAACGATTTTAATTTATTTTTAATCATTCTTCTTTTCAATTTAAAGCCTGAGGTACACAACATATGCGTACCTAACACAAAGCGTCCTAGTAAAGATATATAGACCCAAAATTAATTAATTAATTTTCTTTCTAAAGGGCATTTTGGCATACAATGCATGCAAATTAATCAAAATATCATTAGTCAGTCTTATCTCACGTATGAAGAGGATTAAAACGAAAAAATTCTCGAAAACTAGGTTTGGTAACTCCTCCACGGGAAACATGGTTTTGACGAGTAAATAAATCTGGTTTTCTTCATTCCATTCTATGATGATTGGTATTACGTAAGGTTAAATAAATCTGTTTTCTCTCTTCGTCTCATTGGATGAGTGGGTACTACTCCCATGTTACTAAATCTGGTTACCTTGATTCCATTTGGGGATGATTGGTATTGTGCAAGGTGACAATAAAAGTCTGATTTTATTCGGTGGGGTATGGTGGAAGGTTTCTGAATCTGAATTTGTTGATCACTGAGTGATTGGTATTACGAAAAGAGGGACCTAAATCGGGTTTACTTGACACCATTAATGGATGGTATTTTACCAGGTTATTGGATCTGGCTCTCTTAATTCCACGCCGTGGTGTTAGGTTACTAAATCCGGTTTCCTTTATTTCGTCAGATGAGTTGTAGTTGAAAGTCACTAAATCTATTCTTCTGATTTCATTGCATGAGAGTGGTATTAAACAAAATAATAAATTGTTTTATTGAGTCTATTGAATGAATGGTTTCGCCCCAGCTCATTGAATAAGGCATTTCAAAGAGAAATTAACCAATCGAATAGCGAGAAGCTGATTCGGTAACTTCGCGTGACACCTACATCTGCGCCCCTGCATCAGTCCAGGGCATTGTTGAATTGCGCAGTTGGAAGTGTCAGCGTGTGGGAAATACGTTCTGAATATCTGTCTGTACCGTAAATGAATGTAATATAGCGGTTTCACAAAGTTTATGACGGCGATACAAATTTGCGATAGTTCCGAAACCTATACCTAGCAATTATGAAAATGGATCCTGAACTTCCATCGGTAAAATGAACTACGATTACGACGATGTGACGCCCAAATAAATACTCGTTCGTTTTAACGTCATTAGGGTGGTTTTAGACTTGGACTCGTGTGATTAGAAGAGTCGTGGAATCTGTTTCCAAATGTATTTTGTATGTCATATCTAACGTATATAACATGTTTCTTTTAAATTTTATCTCAAGGTAAAAGTTTTCGGAGTTGGGGGAAAAAAAGTTGGAAAAATAAACACATGGGGGGGGTTTTTTTTTCCGCAGTCGCGAAGCTACATGTCGTAAAAACATGTAGTTTTTATTACTTATTTCGGTCGCGGAGTAACAGAGATAAGTGTTGTTAGTGAGGAAGCTCTTGGCCAATCAACTTGCTCCGTTTCGCTCTTTTCTTTTGGAGCGTTAAATATTTTATTGCTTTACTAAACAACGTAAAAAAAAAATTACTGCATTTTTGTTTCTTGTTTGGGTGTTACGTCAACATTTTTATTTGCTGAAAACTTGATTAGAAACATCGGCGTGAAAAGTGTCCCGCGTTAAAATAATTACCTGGAATTTTAAGACGCGTAATTTTTCTATGACATGGACTTTTAATACAAAATTAACAATCGTTTTTACCCGTGTCGGTATGTTTGGATTGTTGCAGGAAAACGCTCACAAGGTGGAGGCTGGCACGGCTCCACCTCAGAGGTTCTACGAACCCTTATGGCCAATAAGATAAACGCCACAAACCACTGTAGCAGGGAAATGAAGGTCATGGGGGCCCTTTGCGCAATTATATTCGGTATGTAATAGTGCACTTTTTTAAACACAGATTATTGTTTTCTTATCTAAACTCACGGACTCTGAAAGGTATCCAAGAACCCCCTGTCATGCCTGCACAACAGAGCCTTATGAGTGTCAGACTGACTCTTATTTCGTTTCATTTTCAGAGTAATACACCTGCAAGGAAATCAATTTGATATGTCGAAAGGATCCCTGACAAAATTCCAGCCCTAAGGGATGACTCCAAGATATGTGGACTAGGTGGTTGCTGCCAAGATATCGGTTCTTCATGGGTACTACTACTAAACTCTGGTCTTGTATCTCGTACGCATTCCTCTACGGAATTTGTAACGAATCGGCACATGCCAGAATGTGTGTTTTGAGTTTATGTGTGGCCTTAACGTATTAATATTTTCGAGTTGCGTTTGTTTCGTATTCGTGCGGCCAACTGTCTTCCATATTTTTAAGTAAAGATGGAAATGACAGATAGAACTTTATAGGTACCGAAAGAGAAACTCCTCATACATTCAACACGATACTCTCAAAACACGAAAATTCAGGCATTAATCATTCCCACTTAAAATTATGGCAAACAGACGGCAGCAATAGCATAACGTGCAATAAACATAACTCCGGTGATATAAATACGTTAGAGCTACACATACACGCACACAAGACGTTTCTGTATGCATCATTTCGTTAGAAATTCAACCAGAGGGAATGTTTACAACGTGCATATACGGTTACGGTCGGCCTCCAAGACGCAGAATACATCGGGGGGGGGGGGGAAATAGTGAAATAACTGAAATTAATTATTATCATTTCGTTAAAAAGTTAGAGTATGATTTTCTAATTCCATTTTCTAATAAATTTAACAAAATTTCATTTCTGCGTGGAAAATTTGAAATAACAATTACCTGTACCATATGATCGATATTTAATTGTTTCGTCAATATATTATACGGTGTTTATTGTTGTTATTTCGCAACTTCTTCAAATATTTCGTTTACTTAAGTATACAATTTCGAACCAATGCAATCATTGCAATGATATTGCGCCAAAAAATATAGTTCTGCAAACTTTTCAGCTTTTAAAAATAAATTGAGGCTTGTATAAACGCTTTTCTTGTTATTGACCCATTTGCACACATTGCATTCATTTGAGTATACAGAGGAAATTTGGCTTTGTGTAAAATATTTTAACCTTGCAGCTAGTTAATGTATATTTTAACACGTGTAGATGACAACCCTACTCAGAGATTGGTGTGGAAAAATTTTTTGAGAAGTCATTTCTGCTTTAGAAATGAACTATATATATATATATATATATATATATTGAATTTGGTGTATTTTATTATCTCGTGGAAACTTTTGTTTTTCACCATATGTGATATGTATCGGCATATTATATCGTTATTTTCATGAAAATGATTCTTTTGTAATTGATTATTTAGATTACAGTTTAATGTGAATAACTAACACCCTCCAATTCCGTTTTGCTTCAACTTTCCTTTTTAAATGTGTCGTCATATTTTGCTGTCCTCAATTGAGGACACTTGTTGCCCAGTGTCATACTTTCGATTGATATATTTAAAAAAAATCTCTTAATTGGTGCAATTTCAACAAAATGTCCCAGTATCGAAATGGAATTCATAGCTCACCACGGTGCGAGCTGAAACGAGTTAAAATGCCCATTATCTAAAAAAGAGTAATGTTTTTGAAGCGTGCTTTACAACGCCCGTGGTTACATTCCAACGAATTCCTACTGATTCATATAAAGGCACAACATTCAACATTTGAATTTTGACATCTTATTTCATTCTGAACCCAAGTCAATTTTCGATATTCCGAACAAGAACACGTATTTTCAGGCATGTTCTTATCCAACACTTATTTCCCTGTAAAGTCCCTCAAGATGTTTCTATTTCTCTTATGTACGACACATTTATAAAAGCAGATAAGGGGAGGGTGTATAAAAAGAAACACTTTAGTATTCGGGTTGCGTTGCTGACCGTCGGAAAGCGGAATAAAATAAATAAATATAAAAAATTCAAGCAACATGAGTGGATTCATCCTTCAAGCGAGTAAAGTCTTTCGCCAGTATATAATGGATTCCGTATCCGTCATTCATAGGTAAGCACATCTCTCAAAACAGGAATTTGTTTCGACAGCAGTGCGGCAAATTTCCTCGACAAAAAAGGACATCCCTCTTCCCGTTTTATTTTTTGTCAACATTTTTTCCTCTTCTTCTGAATCCACTTATAGGACATCCGTATATACATGTATGAGATGAATAAATAAGAAAAAAATATAGAAGAGAAAATAAAATGAGCAAATACACATCTCGCTCTTCTTCCAATGGCGTATAGGAAGGCAATTCTAAACTACTTGGGAAGTAAGAAAAAAGTAAATAAGTGGAGAGGAAAGAGTAAAAGTATATAGACTGTATGTAAAAAAAAATAGGAAATGAGAATGACAGCGGGGAAAAACAGCAAAAAAAAAATGGTCGAAAGGCAAGCAAGATGCGAGAAGTGAAAGGGGTTTCTGTGTTTTTGTCATGAAGTCGGGAAACGAGAGACAGCTCCAAGAACTTTCGCGTGGAAGACGTGGGAAATAACACTCGACGTACGAAAATAGTTGAAAAAATAAGAGTTGTAAAAAAAAAGAAAAAGAAACTGCATGTTTTGTGTGAAAGATCCTTTTTATTGAAATTTTGTGAATACTTTCCGGGATTTAGGGACAGATACGGTTGTCGAGCGCTCGTATTGCAGTGAGTATGAATTCGAGGCACGCTGGTGTAAATACGTGTAGGGATCGAGAGAACTGATAGACACATTCCCTGTTTTGAGAGCTAGGGGAAGAGCTGCCAATGAATTCATTTTGAGGGATTTCTGGTCACATATTGGTTTCGAGCATGACCCAGGTTTTTGACCACCTTCTTATATCGTACTATTATTCGTTGAGACAGAGTTCTGGTTAGGAAGAGGAAGTCATATATTGGTATTTCTAGATGCCAGGATCTAAATAGTACAGAAATCAACAATGCTCAAAATACATAGTACCGAAATCCGACAGTGCTCAAAATATTTATTACCGAAAATCTCGACAATGCTGAAAATAGTCCTGAAATTACAACGATGCTGAAAATTGTGCTGCAAACCCATACAATGTTGAAAATTGTATCGAAGTCCTAGCGATGATTAAAATTTTACCGAAATCCGAGCGGTTATTGAAATTTTACCAGAACCTAAGCAATTATTAAAATTTTACCGAAATTTGTGAGCGATGATTAAAATTTTACCGAAATTTGTAAGCGATGATTAAAATTTTACCGAAATTTTTGAGTGATGATTAAAATTTTACCGAAATTTGTGAGCGATGATTAAAATTTTACCGAAATTCCGAAAAAAGATACTGTACCAAAATCTATACTGAAATCTCGACAGTGCTAAAAATCGTAATGAAATCCCTATATTGCTGAAAATTGTCACAAAAACCCTGACAATGCTAAAAGCAGTGCTACAGAAATCCCGACAATATTGAAAATTGTCACAAAACTCGACGATGTTAAAAACTGTACCGAAATCTCGCCAGTGATAAAAATTATACAAAATACTGAAATTCCCGCAAGCCAAAAAAATCTAGAATCCCCCCCCCCCCAAATACTAACATTCCCCCACGCCATAATCTCGACAGCTGAAAGCAGTGTATGTTTCACTATGTCGGGATTTTAGACTTTTATGAACTTTGGCTATAGGGATTCTTATTCAGACTCATCCCATTTTGAGGATTGCAAGGATCGACTAAGATAGCCTAACTGAATGTCCAAATCTGCAACATCACGTGTTAGGAGCATAAACTTGTTTTTCTGACTTTACTGTACCGCTGAGCAGAAAGTCGTGTGTATTGTTTCAAGAGTTTAAATTTCATAAATTATGGAGAACGCAACCTGTCTTGATGTTATGCCAAAGACTAAGCGATGTGAGTCAAATATACTAGAGAACGGTTTTCAACCTATGTGCCGCGGGGTCAAATGTGGCCCTCCGAGCTCTTGGCTATGGCCCGCCGATTGTTTTTAGAAAATTGCTACTTTGCATTGAAAACAAATTCCAAAAAAGAAAAAAATATATATCGTTTAAAGAGCTGGGGCTATTGCAAGCTCTACAGCTGCGTTTAGAACTATGAGATGCTTTCCCGATTCAAAAGTAATGCTGCATATTTGATGTATTTAAAAGGGTCATCATGACGAATTAGGATGCCCGGAGCCAAAACAGTTTTCAAGGTCAATGATTTAATGATATAGGCTGCCTAATTCGAAAGGCAAATTTCGGTATTTCCAGAATTTACAGAAATGCTAAAAACACCTTAATGGAAGAAATAATTTTAGACTTAATGCAAAAAATAACTTCATAGTTGATGAAAACCTATAATCAATGAAAAAATAGTTACAGAATAACGGAAAGAAGTAATTTCAGAATTATTGAGAGTAATAATTCTCCTGAAGAAAATTAAGAATTTTTGAAAAAAATAATTTTATAATTAATGAAAATTTAAAATTAATGAAAAAATAATAATTTTAGAACTATCGGACAAATTTCAGATCCAATAAAAGAAATATCTAATTAAAAAGAATTATCTGTAATGAAAGGAAGTTTCTTGAAAATAAATAAAAATTCAAAATTAATGGAAAAAATGAATTCAGAGTTACTAAAATTTGGGGAACCTGCTTTAATAACCGGAAACACTGCGGTATCACTTGGTGGACCGCGATCTTCTCGGAAAGTTTCATTTGGCCCGCAATATCTGAAATGTTGAAAACCCGTGCACCAGTGTCCTTCTACCTAGTTTTCGTTTCTCCCCTTTCTGAGGAAAGGGACCAATAGGATCCCATTCTTTATTTGTAGCTCCTAATGTCCTCCACCGATCACTTCCAGCGTACCCAGGGGGGTGATATCCCCACTTTGGGAAAACTGGATTGGACCAATCAAGACGATGTAGAGTCTGTAGCGATAAATAAAATGACAAGATTCATTTCGCAGAGTGGTCCAATAAATAACTATGGATTGAAGCCGAAATCAAGGACAAAAAGGTCTACTCTGAGGATTACAAAACATATTTTACGGCGTAATAACAATGATGATAGACTATAAAATCGCATCTTGATACGATGAAGTTCATAAACATTTATTACTATTTAAGCCTTCGTAAGATACGCTAAATCATGAGACGTATAACAAGAACAAAAAGGAAACCCTTATATGTCATATCCTAAAGCAGTTGCATCGAATTATATTTCGCAAGACGGAAGAAAATATATCTTGATGGATAATAAATGTAAAAAAAAAAAAAAATCCTATAAAACGAGGTTTCAGGGGATCGAAGCAAGAAGAATCCGGACATTTTTTATCCGTATTAAGGATCCGAAAAACCCACGCGACTGGAAATTCTGGGAAAGGATGAGTGAAGGAGACATTTTTGTGCGACCAGAAATCCCATGATTTTTCCGAGGATATCGATAAATCTTACTCATCAGATGAGTTCAACGTTGCATCTACCTCCCCCCCCCTCCTTCACCCCTTCTCAGTTCATTCAATCAATAAAGCCGCCATAACATGTAATAGAAGGGACAAGACCGCATTTTTCCAGATTAATCAACTCCTTGTCAGATCTAGTGAATGGGTTGCCCTTGATTCCAACAAAAGAACGGCATCACACAAATTTCTGTACACCGTGTATTTCCTCTCCGACTCCTCTTTTATTTCCCCTCCTCTTCCGTTCTCCCTGAATTTGAGGAATGGATTCGTTAGCTGGTATTGATGCCCTACATGTATTCGATCCGACATTTTCTGAGTCGTTCAGAAGTATGATTGAGAGTAACGAGAGAGCTTCTCTCTAGTATTTCATTTTTTAAAAACTTTCTCGCATCTAACCCTTAAGTGGAAAATTACCGCGTATTTGAAGTGAAACGACTTTTGAAACACGAATAATTTTTGAATGAGGAAATCTATTTATGTGCTGTAATCTATAAATCTATTATATTATTTAATTAAATTGGTTGATGAAAGCGTTGTTTATCTGGATTTCAAGAAGGCATTCGATCTGGTCCAACATGGTATACTCTTAAATCGTTTTTACGTTGGATTGGGATTGGGGGTAACTTGTTGAAGTGAGTAGACTCTTGTTTGCGTGATAAGGTCACAATGAATATGTGACCTTAACATATTAGGAAAGTGTACTTGGTCCTATTATCTTTCCACTTTTCATTGATAAGTTCCATCACAGTATCGATGTGATTGTGTGAGCAATCTCGCAGATGGAGTGAAGCATCGGTTTGCATTTGTTGCCTTCAAGTTCGGAAATGCATTAACCGAAATGCATTTTTTTTCACCTATTAGATGTTGTCACTTTGAACAAAAAACTAGTTTCGCTGCTTCAAGATGGAGGACGATGAAAACGATTGATCATGTAGGCGTCCTAAAAAGATCTTCAGAGGAATATGTGGAACTTGAAAACAGAATAACCACGTCTGATAAAACATTTCACCCTTCATGGCTAACGGAGATCGACATAAAAAACAAAAAAACGGTTGCTTCATTGTTATAATGGCCTCTTACGATTACAGCAAGACTTTTGTAATCTCGGCTTCTTAGCAAAACTCAAAGGCTATTCAAAGAACGTAAAAGCATCCGGGGAAATAAAAAAAGAAGTGCCGATGAAGAGTGCCGAAAAACCCTTCTGAATCTCAAATTGTTCTAAAATGTTATCCGTTAGCAGATCCATTGCTGTGTCAGACATGTTGGCAATTCCACTTGCTTTTACCTTTATTTGCAGATGTAGGGTTTTGGTGTCGGCAGATCTTCATCTCGGGCGATTTTAGGATCTGTCCAGACACAAAGAGAAACAATTGGTCTGGAACGAGAGAGAGAGAGAGGGGGGGGGGATTATAATCCTCTTATCCTATTCCCCAGTACATGGCACGCTTCTGTATGGACTTAGGATCAGCGTCAAAACATACAAATCACTTACTTCCCGGATGATTTGAAACCATGCTTTTGATCTCGCTGCTCATGAAATTGCAGAGGAATATTTATTAGTCTCGTAACATATATGTCTCGTCCGGATGATTGCATGTAGCCTAATCCTGGGGAGGCTTCTGCTGGTGTGTGAGAGCTTACTCACTCGCAAAAGCTATACCTAGTATTCGGACTCACTGATGCGTGTGGAGATATCTTACCAAATGAGGAAAACAGAAATGAATATTGCGCATATGTTTGAATATGTTTTCGAGGATATTTTTGTTTGAGACGTATAAAAGTGCATAGCTAACACCCTTACACCGCAAATTACTGACTGTATGAATTGGTTTTGCCTGTTAAGGTCTTGTATTTTTTTTTTTTCGCAAATGACTTTTTAGAGTGGAATCTACATTTCAATAACAGGTCTGCAATGAAAAACTTTCTGAAAAATAATTAGTGTTTCTTATAGTTTCGGGATGCTAATTACTGGGGAAAACTGCAAAAAAAAAGCCATGACGTCTTGTGTTTGAGATAAAATGAAAACTAAATTTCGATTGCTATAACATAAGCAACATACCAATCACATTAAAACGGTGCGCTATAAAGGAATATTAGTAAATGATTGTCAAAGATAACTCAGCGATTTTAGGGTGATGTTTGGGCACCGATTCCTAATCTGTCATTCATTTTGTCATATTGGCTCCACTTTTTGAGAGAAATACCTATATATATACCTATTGTGGGATACTTAAGCAAGAAACTGAAGATGCAAAGCAACGGAAACGTTGTAGAAGGAACATTTAAAGGGAATAGGCAAAGTTCTGCAGCCAACAGCAATGAATACAGATCGTCTCTTCAACACTAACTAACTAACTAACCGTGTGATAGCTCGGTCCATATCCTACGGGCCTTCTAACCGAAAAGCCATCACCGGGAAACATATTATCAATATGTTTAAAATGTAAAATGAAATAATATATATGCTCATCCCATACGCATTCCACAACTTCCAAACATTTCATGAAACAATCGTGCATACAGTCACAGTAAAATAACAAGCAGAATAAAATAGTACATATGTGTGTGCCATACACATTCCATAATTTCTAAGCATTTCAGGTCTGTTCAACACTGAAAACTAATAGAGATGTTAAAATTGTTTTATATTATTGTTTCCTAACATAAAAAAGGGCCCTTTCTTTTTTTACCAGTGTATGTTTTAATAAAAAGCTAATCTCAATTTGCCAGAAATCTGTACGTGATGAAGAAAAACGAAGCTTATTTTCGGTTTTAGCAACCCCAAAAAATTGCAAATTACCAACAATAACCCATGCAGCTGATTTTTTTTTTTCGCAGACCAGTGTAATGGGAAGTTTCAGTACACAGGGACTGTATAAAATTATTAATTTCTTTAATTTGTTTTATGTATACACCTTCTCAAACAAATATTCAGATTTAAAGTAACTTCATGTCGTTTGAAAAATGTTTGAAATAAAATGTATGTGTTTTTGAAGTCAAAAATTTGCAGAGATATCCAATGTGCAAGAAATTTGGGACACCCTGTATATTAACAGACGTTCTCCACTAGCGGACAAAACTTTCGGTCCCAGGGTGTTTGTGATATAAAGATTCTACCACTATCACTAATACATAGTATATGTAGCATAAAGATTCCAATGTAATTCATAATCGGAGAAATCTAGAATCCCAAGACAAATGAAACGCAAACGCGAGACCTTACATGTCCGAATGAGTAATACTCAGCGAATCGCATGAATAATAAAATTTAGAATATAAAAGACGCACAAAGTTCGAATGATTTACGATGAGAACTAAGATACCGGGATCTGTTCAAAGCATTCTCGGCCGCTGTGACCAATATTCGGATCGATATCCAGATCCTTATAAGCATTTAAAAAATGATAATTGTATTAATAACACCTTTTTTCCCCCAAATCACACACAGGACTCGCCATTGAGGCAATTCGCTACTGTTGAACCGGAAGAGGGGAATTGTGAAAGAATTATTTGGTTTACGCATAGAAAACTTGTGTGGGGGATGTGCATGAACTAATAGTGATTGTACTTTAACAAGAATTGAATTCAATAAGGGGAGGGAAATAAATCTGCTTTCGGTGCATTGATTGCGTAGGATTTTGTGGTGGGGGTAATGAAAACAAAACATTTCCATTTCGTAGAACTGGACTTTTTTCATTCTTTTACCGAAACCAACCTCCCCATTCTCAGAAGTGAAGTCCCATTTTCAAAAAGAGTTGGTATGGCAGTCCCCATAGGCACACATAAGAAGCGAACATTTCCTTGGGACAGCAGGCATTTTAATACTTACAGTCAATTACAGGCGATTACAAGAAACGCATGTCATGCATAGGGGGTGTTGGTAGAAATGTATTCCTTTTTTACACCTTTTTTTTACATCCTTAGACAAGGCCCAAGGATGACGTAACTTCAGGTGCGGCCATGTGACCGCGTGAGCCATCGGCTGGACCAGCGCTATTCCCCATTTGTGTAAATGTCATTGTACATTTTAGAACTAAGAAAAATGGCTGACATGAAAAGAATAACCGTGTTTTTCGGTTGTCCGTGATCTGATCACCTCCTCCTCCATGAAAAGCCCGGATAATCAAGATTCTCGGAGGCGACGACAGGAAAAAAATATTGAGAGGACTGAAAATTCCCATTCATCTACGAAATTTTAGCAGGAGACGGAACGCTGTGTTGTATTGTATATTCATGAATTATTGGGGGGTAGGGGGGCTGAAGTAAGAGCCCTCCAGAGGTTGCGGCACCTATATTACTTTATCTCTGTCATCAGTGAAGCCCAGTGCATTAGTAGTGTGGCTATTTGACTACGTAAATATGTGCCATCTTTTTACTAGATTTTTCGCTCGGATATAATGTGAATTTTTCTCTTAATAGTCATTTTAAACAGGGAAACATGTACAAATACTTTTTTTGAAATTCCGTTATTTAAATTAATTTTTTCCCTCCCGGCAGTTAACCATGTTTTTCCGGTTATCCGTAATCACCTTCCCCCAGCATTTGCACAGGAGTTGTGCGTGTGTGTACCTCATAACCTGCGTGGGTATCTAACGTTGTGTGTGTGTGAAGTTGGAGCTGTCATATCCCTTTCAGACCCTGGTACCACAAGTGTGTGAGGTGCTTTTTCTCACTGTAGATTTTTTTTAACCTTAGGGTGCTAAGGCCTAACTTGAAGGATTGTGTAAATTTTTAGTTAGAAATGCGTTGAATATGAACTTTGTGGCTTTCATCAGAGGGCAGCACTTGAAGTTGAACTTTCGGCGGGATTTAAGATGGCTTCCTTTTAAGATGGGGCTTTTAAGATGGCATGTAGAGAGAGAAAGTGTCTTCGGGAACACTATGTGCATCTATCAGAGCACGTCTACATAAGTGTATAGGCTTTGATAGGAAAATAGGAAATTCATGATCTGAAACCATATAATATATTAACGCTTCATATCGTATCCGTGTGTGTTCAGGGTTTCGCTCCTTCCCATTTTCTATTCGAGCCCGCATCCTATCGTCTAAGTCCAACTAGTTATATTAAGGCCCTCTAATTTAAATATATAGTTTCAATATATAGTCAGTGTTTCGGTGCATTATTATAAACGGAGTCACACAATGAAAAGCATTGTACCGTGCAATCAGATTCGTCAGTAATATTACTCGCAGCAGCAGCAATGCATTTATTAGGAGAACACCGACAACAATATAAGTTGATGATGATCTTGTTCCTCGGCAGTTGTTATTGCACGCGTGCAGAGGCGTAGGTGGGTCATACGTACGATCCTCGGACATCAACGTGCAGAAACACTGCCATCTACCTACCGAACAAAACTGAAGAGGAGACCGAAGCCAATAACACGATCCCAAAAGCTTTTACCACCCTTAACTCTCTCTCTCGCTCTGTACACTCTATATATATTTAGAGCTCTGTGATCAGACACGTGAAAGCTGGAGTAAGAATTAAATCCCTTTGATTACGCCTGGGTGGCTACGCCAAAAGCTTCGGCTCACACCGACTGTGCACGTAGGGTGTTGTGCAGTCTACGGGGTATGAACCGCGCTTTTGCAAAGAGCGGACGAGGTAAGGGTGGATGTCGGCTCGTATGGTGCTAACGAGCACTTTGACAGCATTAACAATAGAGCTTACATTCTCGATGATCGATGAAGCAGAGCGCAAGTGCAATCAGCAAGTCGTCGAGCGACATATGGTTTTCGAAAGGGGCTCTGCCCTCGTCGTCCACCCGTCCTTTCGGCACATGACCCTATATTTAATTTAAAGTTGCGTTGGTTCGCGCTTCCAACTATCGGCTACAGACAATGTATGCATTTATTTATTATATCAATGCACATTCTGCTTCACCTCAAATTTTCTTCCGGCTTTCCGTCGGGCATTTCAATAATTCATGGACGCTCATCACGAATTGAACGCAAAACAGAGTTCTGACGTCGTCGCCAACAGCCGTGCGACGTGTTATGGGAAAAGCAATTAGGTTATTGAATGTGAGATAATTAGAAAATACCCCGTCAGAAGTACTGAAATATCATTTTCGATTGCGTGATCGATCTGCGAAGATTAATGGAGAAGCCGTTTGCTTTTTTTTTTCTTTCAGAGATGGAAGAACCACCAAAATTGTGCACCCACTGAGTTTTTGGAATGGCGAATTATTTCTCAACCCGGAGCCATATAGCTCCTTTGAGGTTCTGAGGTAGCCCAAGGGCACCACGGGTGAACATCAAATTGAAGGAGAGCCGTTACAGGCTGCTTGGGGGGGGGGGGCCTAAAGCACTATGAAAAAAAAATCATAAATAAAGAAATGAATCTTCAAGTGAAATATCTTGGGCGAAAGTTCGAGTGCTCGCAGAATGAAATAGAACTGTGCATAGAGCAAGAGCCAGGGCCGTCTCAACACGTGTACCCATTCGGCACAACCGGGGTTTTGAGAGAGTAGGAGAGCCCAAATATATATATATATATATATATACTAGCTGATACCCGGCGACGTTGCCCGCCCCGTAAAAAATTTATATATATGTATAGCTTATTAATTATTTCTTTTAATCAAAAAAATTCTGCATCAAGTAAGAAAAAATTACTTTTATTTTTAAATATTTTAATTAAAGACTTCAAGCAATCGCTTGTGGATACACAATATTTTTTGTTTGTCCATCTGGTGTGAAGATGTACAAATTTTTGGGATTACCAACACGCGAACAGGCGACGTAAAGCTGTCCGTGTGAAAAACAGGGCTCAAGTAGGTTGATACCTGCCACTGCTAACGACTGGCCTTGCGCTTTGTTGATTGTCATGGCAAAAGCTAAACGAACCGGGAACTGCAATCGCTTGAAAGTGAATGGAATTTCTTCAGTGACAATTGGGATACGTGGAATGAAGACGTCTTCTCCTTTGGCACATCCAGTTAAAATTGTTGCTTCGATGATGTAATTGAGCAATTTCTTCACGCAGAGTCTGGTACCATTGCAGAGTCTCGGTGTCTCCAAATTTCTTAAAAGCATTATAGGTGCTCCGACTTTGAGGGTCAAGATGTGTGGTGGCACACCCGGAATATCCAAAGAGTTCAGAAATTCTGCAGGATACAGAACTGTCTGCGTTGTGTCTGTGACAGTGTCAACCGATTTATAAGATTTGGAGTCTCCTGGAATAATTTTTAGGATTTTTTCGTTGATTTTGTTCACACTGTCATTTTTCGGTGCCAGAATCGCTCTCTCACAAAGCCACTCATGGTTTCGGTGATTTTGTTCAATATTTGGGAAAACTTTGTCTGCAAGTTCTTGAACTGAATTTAACAACTGGCAAAATCCATTTGGGAACGTAATCAGTCCGGTGCTTGGGTCTACGGGAATTCTTCCATTGCCAAGTTTGATCAACTGATGTGAAAATGATTGCAGTGCTGAGTCATTTTGCAGTTGAACTCGCATGTTGGTGGATAATGATAATTTTTTAACTTCGTGCCAGAGTGTTGATGATTTGAGGCAAGCATTAAATTCATCAGCTGGCGTTGAACGCGGAACTACAGGCAGAGTCTGACGAAAATCTCCAGCCAACAAAACAACCACTTTTCCCATGAGCCGCTGATTTCCTCGCAGATCTTTAAGTGACATGTTGACAGATTGCAGGGCCCGTTTGTGAGACATTGTACACTCATCCCAAACTATGAGGCTGCACTCTTGCAACACTTTTGCTGGGCCTGTTCCCTTGGAAATGTTGCAAACTGGAGATTCGTTATGGTTCAAGTCCAGTGGTAATTTGAAGGCGGTATGTGCCGTCCGACCTCCATTTAGTAGTGTTGCGGCTATGCCAGAAGAGGCCACTGCTACTGCAATTTTCTTTTGTTGTCTCACCTTTGCCAAAAGTAAATTGATAAGGAACGTTTTGCCAGTGCCACCGGGAGCATCGAGGAAATAGATGCCGCCATTTCCATCGTTAATCGTTTGCTGAATTTGATTGTAGGCTTGTCTTTGGTCGAAAGTTAAAAGTGGTTCTTTCGCTGCAATATATGACTGTAATTCATTAACATCGTAATTTCTCTCCCGCATAATTTCATGAGTGAGATTGTTGGTGTTAGTTCGTTGCGGTGAAAGAAGCAAAGAGCACTGTCTGAGGTCTTTTCCAGCCATTGACAAACAAAGGTCTTCTAAATGGATGAGAGCTTGATTGTACATGTCTGGTGAAAATTCAATTTCTAAATTTGGATTTTCCCGTCTGATTCTCATAAGAATGTCTTCACTGAGATCATCTTTGTATTTTTCCCACAATTGAAGTGGATTTGACACAGATTGGGTAGATAAAAGAATGCCAAAAAGATGTCTTAGACGAATGGCAGATTGAGTGATTTTAGCTTCAGTCATTGCCAAATCCCAGTGGTCATCGTTTTCCAGCAATCCTCGCTTTTGGCATGCTTCTTGCATGGTTGCACAAACTTGACCATTAAATGTTTTCAAATCATCGAATGTTGTTGGTCCTTTGATGATGTGAAGCAACATACGCAGAAAGAAGCATTCGCCACTTGACGGATGAACAATATAAATGCGGCCAAGTGTTTCTGATGATTTAACCCCAGGATGTCCTGCAACATCAGTTCCTTGTTTGCGTCGCTGCCATTTTTTGCTTGATGTATTCCATGTGTAGAACCGGGGAAGATCACAGTAGAAAAGTGTTCTGGCAAATACGTCGGTCTTACATAATTCAAAGAATTCGGTCAGTGTTGTCTTTGGTGGCTGTTGCAAGTTGTTTGCTTGGAGGTTTTCTGGATTGTAATACACCCTCTGGCCATTTTCAAGGTGAACACTCAGATGTTGAACCGATGGGTAGCGTTCGTGAATTTGGAAGCTGAGGATTCGCCAAATTGCTTCGTTGCTGCAAATGTATCTTCCCAATTGAAATGTTGAAATCTCATCGTTCGTTTGTTGGCCCAATCCAAAAATTGCTTGGTCACTTCCTTTGTTAACATACTTGCAAATATACTTGATGGCTTTTACAGACTGGCAAGACTCTACATTAATGTGCGCCTGGAACATTTTTGACAATATTGGGGAATATGGAACTACCCACCTATTGTCAACGTTAACGTCTACATGGCGTATTTTCAATGTTGTGGTGAATCCGCCATCTTCGGGCTTTCGTCTCCTGTACAGAGGATAGCCATCTTGGCCAGTCTGTGTTTCTTGTAGCATTGTGCGTGGATATTTCTTGGAGCATTGACCATTCATCATGCAAGGAGCGTTCGTGTTTAGCGCTCCACAGGGTCCGTGAATCATATTTTTGGTGATGATCTGAAACAACAATGGATCTTGATCTGGATTAGGCAATTCGGCAGAGATGACGTTGTCGATATCAGTTGGCCGAATTTTTTCTCGCAGCCAGATGAGGATGTGGGCATGTGGGAGACCTCTTTTTTGCCATTCGATTGAATACATCCAGCATCTCGTTTCTCCGAAAATATGGCACTTCTTCACGACGTTCATCAGTTTTGTTAATTTTCTCTTGAACACTCTGGCAATCAGGTCATGTCGATCTGTAGCTTTCTGAGCAGGCAGAAGAGCCTCTTGTATTTCAGACCAAAGTGGATTGCATGTGAAGGTGATGAACAGGTCAGGGCGACCATAACTCCTGACGTAAGTCATTGCATCCTGGGTGTACTCATGCATGTGTCTTGGACCGCCAGTAAAGGTTGCTGGCAAAATCACCATTCTCCCCAATTCATTTGGATTCGCGTCATTGGCCATAGCATCTCTAAGATGAATGTAGTCATCTACTCTCAGTTTCTCTTGGTTTGTTCGGATGTAGAGTAGCCGTTCACTTTCGATTTTGGCGTACATATCTACTACAAACTGATGGAGGAGCTGCCGGGATTTTAATAAATGATTTTCATCTCCTACCCTTCTCATCAATCTGAATGCATAAAAGTCCATGGCAGATACCTTCTTTCCCGGTAGCGTGTCGCCTGTAGTTGGATTGATCTGAGTAATTCCAAAGTTATAACCGTCATTGCCTTGCCAAAAGATGATCGGGTATTGGAGAGCATCGTACGATCTATGAGTCTCCGTTACTCTCTGTAGCCTGTTATTTCTTTTCTGTAGAACAATATCGCGGCTTTCAAATTCATTCCCCACAATAACAATCGCCACCTCATCAATTGTTGGTGCATTGAATGTCCGTGGATGGGCGCCTACTGGAGTCTTATCTGCTCTGATAATTATTTGGTAATCATCTCTTGGCATACGCTCCAGAGCAGTCTTGAACAAATTCACGTAGGAATTGTGTTCGTGGAGGAATTGTTGTAGCGCCCGGACGATATGCTGTTTGGTGGTTGGAATATTGGAGCATCGTTGTCGAGCTTCTGCATGTTGGTCTCCCATGAAGAAAATCTGCAAAAATTTCGGCTCTTCATTCGTTCCTGGGAGCAGTGACCCTGAAAGATGGTAAATTTGTCCATGTACTTTGAATGTAGGCATGAATCCAGGCTCGCCAATTTCTTTTGTTGCTCCGAAAGAGGTCATTTGGAAGCAGGAGTTGTACTTTCTGATGTTTTGCAGAAAGTGCTTGGAATCTGGTGTGGTTCCAGCCATCAAAGTGCGAAGTGGTTCAGGTGGTTGATTGATTAATGGCAGCTTGACTTTTCCATTTGAGCAGCACATCCCAGGCGCCTCACCATCCCATTTATAAGCTTGGCAATGGACACAGACCTTCTCCATTTGGCCAATCAAGACTGCTGGATGTTCGTGATAATCAAGTTCAGCATTGTATGCAAATGCAGCTTTTTTCAGATCTTGAAAAGCATGCTCTCTATAAGTGAAGGCCCTATTTCGATTAGCAGATAGACGCTTTTCAGTGTGTTCTGGAGTCTCACTTGTCCTGGAAATGGAGGCTCTAGTTCGATTAGCAGATAGACGCTTTTCAGTGTGTTCTGGAGTCTCACTTGTCCTGGAAATGGAGGCCCTAGTTCGATTAGCAGAGAGGCGTTCTTCAGTTTGTTCTGGAGTCTCATTTGTTCTGGAAGTGGAGGCCCTAGTTCGATTAGCAGAGAGGCGTTCTTCAGTTTGTTCTGGAGTCTCATTTGTTCTGGAAGTGGAGGCCCTAGTTCGATTAGCGGATAGGCGTTCTTCAGTTTGTTCTTTAGTTTCACTTGTCCTGGAAGTGGAAGCCCTAGATCGATTAGCGGATAGGCGTTCTTCAGTTTGTTCTTTAGTCTCACTTGTCCTGGAAGTGGAGGCCCTAGTTCGATTAGCAGAGAGGCGTTCTTCAGTTTGTTCTGGAGTCTCATTTGTTCTGGAAGTGGAGACCCTAGTTCGATTAGCGGATAGGCGTTCTTCAGTTTGTTCTTTAGTTTCACTTGTCCTGGAAGTGGAAGCCCTAGATCGATTAGCGGATAGGCGTTCTTCAGTTTGTTCTTTAGTCTCACTTGTCCTGGAAGTGGAGGCCCTAGTTCGATTAGCAGAGAGGCGTTCTTCAGTTTGTTCTGGAGTCTCATTTGTTCTGGAAGTGGAGACCCTAGTTCGATTAGCGGATAGGCGTTCTTCAGTTTGTTCTTTAGTTTCACTTGTCCTGGAAGTGGAAGCCCTAGATCGATTAGCGGATAGGCGTTCTTCAGTTTGTTCTTTAGTCTCACTTGTCCTGGAAGTGGAGGCCCTAGTTCGATTAGCAGAGAGGCGTTCTTCAGTTTGTTCTGGAGTCTCATTTGTCCTGGAAGTGGAGGACCTAGTTCGATTAGCATATTGTCTTTGTTTAGTCCGCTCTGAAGACTCATTTTTCCTTGCCAATCGCGACCGTTTCGCTTCAGTCGAAATTTTTCCGATTGCTGCTCGCTTTTTAGGAGGCATCTTACACAGTGGAAGAATATTGTGATCAGAATGAGCGAGCGTCTGTGATGGTCAGAGTTGTTTCCTTCACTTCAGTATTTTTATTCTCAGTTTTGTCGTCGTAGTTGTTGTTCTCTGTTGTTGGTGACGTCATGTGTCCAGCTTGCGGCGAATATTATTCGAACGCATTTTCAGTATTTCTTAAATTGAAACTATACCTGTACAATGGGCGGTGGTTGAGAAACATAGCTGAAACCCGGCGACGATGCCCGCCCCGTAAAAAATTTATATACGTATAGCTTATATATTATTTATATACGTATTTCTTAATCAAAAAAATTTCTGCATCAAGTAAGAAAAAATTACTTTTATTTTTAAATATTTTAATTAAAATCTTCAGGCAATCGCTTATGAATACACAATATTTTTTCTTTTTCCATCTGGTGTATAGATGTACAAATTTTTGCTATTACCAACACGCGAACAGGTGACGAAAAGGTGTCCGTGTGAAAAACAGGGCTCAAGTAGGTTGATACCTGCCACTACTAACAACTGGCCTTGCGCTCTGTTGATTGTCATGGCAAAAGCTAAACGAATCGGGAACTGTAATCGCTTGAAAGTGAATGGCATCTCTTCGGTGAAATGCTTGTGCAGCGAATATTATTCAACCGCCTTTTAAGCATTTTTTAAATTGAAACTATACCTATACGATGGGCGGATTATCACTTACAGGACACCCTGTATATAGGCTAGCAGAAATACCCGGGTTTTCTTCAATTACTGGGAGGATTGGAAAAGAGTGACAAACCGTTATAAATGAATAAACTGTTATAATAACAGAATTGAAGGTGTGACAAACCATTGTAAAGGCATATATATACGTCTGAAACGCATTGTTGGAAACCGCGGCAACCAAAGTAAACGTTCCGAAAGTGATTGTTGAGGCCCCCAAAACCATTGTTGCCCGACAGTTTTCGCTCATTTCGGGCATTTGCCCAGCTCTGACGAACTTTTAAAGTAGCCTACGGCTCAATCCCGGTCCTGTTTGGTATATATGCAAAATCTGGCGACGATCGGTCTAAAACTGTAGATTTGTATAAAGAGCATACATACATACATACATACATACATACATACATACATACTTTCACATTTATATATAAGATATAATTGGGATTCTTAACTATTTTCGGGAACTTCTGGGATAAGTATATAAATTCGTATATAAGTACTCCCAGCCAGGTGAAGGGGTGGGCGATATTGTTAAAATGGTCTTGCACAGAGCTAAAACCGACTTAACACATGGGTCTATCCAAGCATTGCCCTGTCACTAATGTCAATAGTGGGTCATACCTGATGAGATCTCCGTTTGCAAGGACGCAAGCGGAACTGAGCTTCATTCGTTTGGGCGAACCCATTCTAAAACAAACAAGCGAGGAACTGATTTTATATCGCGGTGGTGACAGAGACTGGTCGCAGTTGGCTTGTTCTATACTGTTAAGAGTTTGTGCAAATCTGTCTACAAGAAAACAAGTGGATCACAACATCGAGTCTACCGTGTAGACTTGTTTAAAAGCAGACTAGTGAAGCCGTTTATGCTTACGATGCTCTATTTGGAAGTGAATAATCGGAGCTGTATACAGACGTACTGAATCTGTTTATTTTTACAAACCTATTCAGAAGAAGACAAGGGGTCATTCAAGTATTACGTCAGCATCGGGGGGGGGGGGGTTTCGGATTTGCTGACTTTTGATGACAAGGGGGAGGGGGGGTTGAAGGTTGCTTACGTCATCAACCAACCTTTTTTGAAGATACGAAATATTCTAAGTTGCTGACGAAATTTTGCTGACGGGGGGGGGGGGGGGGTCAGTGTTTTGCTGACTTTTGCTGACAATGGGGGGATCAAAAATGGCTGAAAATCTGCTTTCGTAATACTTGAATGGCCCCCAAGTAAAACCATCTAGGTTTGTGCAGGACCGTCTGAGGTATACATAGCAAGTATTTTTTTTAAATACTAGTCGTATATGTTTTTGTATATTCGTTTGGAAAGGGATAAGTGGAACCCTATACATACGTGCAGAATCTCTTCATTGGTAGAGAACTGCTCGAAAACACGAGTAAAGCCGTCTAAGTGTTTACAAATCTGTTTAGAAGACGGCAAGTGGAGCAACAACATGCGTGTAGACTGGTTTGCAGGAAGACTAGTGGAGCTCTACCTATTTATGAAGACTTGTTTAAAAAGGAGGATGGTGAAGCCGTGAATGTTTATGAGGATCCGTTTGAAAATGGATAAGTAGATCCGTATGGAAACGTGTAGAATCTCCTCAAATGTGTGTGCAGACCCGTTTGAAAAGAGGCAAGTGAAGTCACCTAGGTTTGAGCAGATTCGTTTGCAAGAAGAAAAGTGAAAAACAAGAAGAGAGAAAAAAAGACTGGTGAATTGAATATACTTTTGCAGATCCGTTAGGAAAGAATAAATGAAACCGTATACAGATGTACCAAATTTATACTTTATTTGTACAGATCGGTTTGGAAGAAAACAACTAGAACTGTTTACATACGTTTGTAATCGTGTCTGAGAAGACAAGTGGAGCTCCACCTATTTATGAAGACATTTTTGAAAGGAAATAGTTTATGCAGATCCGTTTGGAAAGAGCCTTACTTGTGGAATCAGTAGTTTGAATGGAAACATAATAAATAGTCGCTTACTAGAAGTTAAGTGGAGCTCTACCTGTTTATAAAGACTTTAAGACCAGACATGACCTAGGCTCTGTCCCTTAGGGTGTTTATAAAGACTGGTTTCGAAAGATACATGCACATTTTCTCGCTTTGCAGATTGTCATCGTGTGAAAGCAGGTATGCAACCTCCCATGGAAGCAGTGGTGTCTCAATGAATGTCTCCTTGGTATTCTCCTCCTAGATACTACTAGCCTATCTAGAAGGCTTTGGTATTGCCCCGGGTCATAAACTAATGAGGATCTTTACTTGTTACACAGCATTTTTTCTTTACAGGCAGGCTGGGCTCAATGGACTAAAAAAATACAAAATTAGAAGCCACAACTGGCAAATTGCCCAAAAAGGTGCCTGGGAAAAATGAAGAAAAAGAAATAATGATGAAAGAAAATCCCATAAAAATATGGTTGTTCTAAATACAGGCGCGCGAAATTAATTTGTCAGAAGAAAGCAACCAAACAACTAAAGCACTCTGCTCATTGAAATATGGTTGTCATTCATTCAACCAGGGGTAGTTTCTCGATTATTTCCACCTATTATATCATATTTTTTCTTGAAGGTGTGGGGGAATTCAAGAATCAGAAAGTAAGCCATTCCATGCATTTACAACCCTGTTGGAAAAAATATCCCTGTGACACAACCCCCCATAACTGTTCCTAACCAACTGAAACGCGCTAAGAATCCGACGTACTACAAATGTCTTGAACCAGCACCTCCTAGAGATAGAAGGCCTCTGCACTGTTTGCCATAAACGTCATTCAGACAACCTAGCAAGTTTGCCACATTTTGAAACACTTCATCCTATTTCGTTTCTTCTTATTTTGGCATAGAATCTTCCTGATTGGCTCACAAATACCGCGTAGTGATTGGATGTGGGACATAGAAATCGCCAATTCTGAGCCTGATCATTTCTTTTTCTCAAACGATGATATTGGCACGAACAGGGAAATTTTTTTTTTCCTGAATATTCTGAGGGGAAAATGGAATACTTACTGACGTCACAAGCAGACTTCGGAGGCCTTCTATCTCTAGGACGTGCTGCTTGAACTCGTTAACGTGGCCCTGCATGGTGTAGATATTGACAGTCACTATATTTGAAAAACAAAATTACATTTTTTCCATTGTTCTTGGACTATAGGTCAAGCTTTGTCTTGTTAGCCGTTACTTACGATTTTCTCATGGGTACAGTTTTATGGCATTCTTAAGCTTTAATGCATAGCAAATTGAACTTACGGTGTATTAAGCATTTACAGTGTAGAGCTGGTGCAATATATCAAGATCGAAATGGAAAATTTTCATGAAGTGACTAAGCGCATTATTTTGCAAGAGCACAACTTTCGTTTTCCCTCGAGGGAAATAGAAGCGAAAATTTCTAGAAAATGTGGGGAAAAAACATTTCATGGGTTTAAGATAAGCTCCCGTTCAAAAAAAAATCCTGAAACTGATGTTTAATATCCGTAAATAAAAATGTTTCAAATAATAATAACAACATACACTGTTGAAAAATCGAACAAAACGAAACAAGAACAGAGGAGTAGAAGAAGAAGAGACTTTGGGAATAAGGAGTAGAGCGTGGCTTTTGAATGTCTCGTGTAATTAAGTTTCTCATAAAAACCTTTCTTTTCTCTCTCTCTCTCTCTCTCTCTTGCTAAAAATTGCATGTCCGCCGAATTACTGCCCCGCCGTCACGAGGTTTTTGGCAAAGTGTAGAGTCATTTATCAACGTCACAGCGACGGACAACAACGTATATACTCTTAGGCATTATACCTATACATGCTTTTACACGGACACAATCTACAAAGCGAGATAGGGATAGAAGGTTAATGTTTTGCTCCCTTCGATAAGCAATGAGTTATTACTCACGAAACATGGAGTATAGGATGACACATTGTAAAAGGGAACATAATAATAATAGTAATAGCAAAAAATATGATATATATATTTAGATACTTTTTTTTTTTAATTTTATCTTTCTTTTCTTTAAAAGATAAAAGAGCCAGAAATTTTATTCATGATAAAAAATTGGAAGTTACTGTTGTTAAAATCTTGTAATTTGGCCCGTCTTTGTTGCTTGATGGGATTTTATGGAAAACTCACTTCAAATAGAAAGTGTAGTCCCGTTAAACCACTTGCCTAACTTTGCCCGCGTTTCCGCTTCTTCCCGAAATGGGCTTGTCCGTGCTATTCCAACGACATCTATAGAAGAAGGCCTTTTGGATATGCTTATTATTTTCATTTTGCTTATAGACGTGTAGTCGGGGGCGGCACGTAATAGAGGTAAGAAGCCACACCCCCCCCCCCTTTCCCAAGAGAATTTCCAGGCATGAGTTTGATGCCCTAAGTTGTCACCTGATAATTCAGATGAAGCAATTATTTTCCAGTGTAAATTTCTTTTGCACGAAAGCAGAAATGATTTGCTTTCGTGCAGTGTCTTCTACTGGCAAAATCTGAACTAATTTTTTTTTCTGCACCCATTTAGTGAGAAAACGTTTTTACAAGCCACATTCAACTGTACTAATTCCTTCAATTTTTATGAGTTTTCAAAGTATTGGCTCACCAGTATATTTTTCTATGGAGCAGGATAATCTTTTCCGTCTTTCCAACGTGTTAGATATACTAGATGTACTCGAATTTTTTCCAACGGTCCTCCCAAGCTGTGCATATATCTTGTATTCGGGCATGATGACCGAGAGAACGCAAGCAATATATCGAGGGCATCGCGCATCATTCCAGAAACGCATCATGATGCAAATAGTCTCAACCTGATCTTTACATAAGCTCTCGAATAAATGTATTCACTCGGATCTTGACCACCAGATGTAAATACAACGCACACATCATTATATACACATACATATATAAAGCATCGCTTCCCTTCCTAACATACCACACATAATGCAGTGTTCTGTATTGTACTCTATATACATCTCCCTATTTCATATATAATACAACACAATTCCGGGTAGATTTGGAGGCTTCGGCTGCCTTTCAACAGCGCGATAAACACGAATTTATGCGCTTCCAGGCGTTCATGATAGCGTTAGAATTCCCCGGGAACGCCCTGCATCCAACTGCTTTGTGATGTTTGTTCTCTCCACCATCCTGGATGGCTGACTTATAAGTCACTGAGATGATATTATAATGGCCTCTCTCTCTCTCTCTGTCGGCTTTGATATCAAGAGAAATTTCACGTTGATGTGAGAGACATCAAAGCGAGTGAGTATCACTGTTTCCTCCTAGAGGGCGAGATAAACTTCAAATTTAATTCATTCCTGTTTGATAACAGTAGTAGCGATAGCATTGGAGCAATGATATCATTCAAATCTTTAGTTTCGTACAGTTTTTAATCCCATTTAATCAGTTTTGCAGTCTGTAAATAATCATCTGTAATAATCCTACTAATATACCACCATATTTTCAGATAAAATAAACCATTTTTGTGATATAAAGTTGATTTGGGTGAACTTTTGCGTGGATATGTTCTTATTACAAATCAGCAATTTTGGAAAGAGCTCTTCCGGATATTGTAAGAACGGTCAACCCTCTGTTTACGAGCTTAATTCGTTCCTGAATTACGTTCGAATTGTTCGTAAACCGAAACAATTTATACCATCGGAACAATATAAAATGAATTAATCCGTACCGGGGTGATCCAAAACAAAAAAAACTCTAGTGCCTCGACATTGTTTACCCGTAAAAAGTTGTGATATCTAATGTAGGGCCAAGTCTAGTGCTGTCATTAACTGTGTGACACTTTGAGTCACAAATCACTCCACTGCTACACTCTTAGTTGAAGAACATTTTGGGACTTGGCAATTACGCAGCGCGAGAATGTGCTGGTCGTTGGCTAAGTTTTATTCACGTTCGTTAATGATGTGCTATCAAATAATGTGGAGAAGAACACGCGTATTTATATCGTTGACTTGATTTTACGTAACATGGTAAGGTGTAATGGGTGCTGTGTAATTGCCAAGTCTCAAAATGTTCTTCAACTAAAGGTGTGCAGCCTTGGGGTGATTTGTGAATCAAAGTGTCACGGTTAATAACAGAATTGGACTTGGCTCCACATCAGATATCACAACTTTTTACGGGTAAAGAATCTCGCAATTTGGCCACATAATTTATAATTTGAGAGAAAAAACTATTTATAGATAGTTAAATCTCGCTACAACAATACTCGATATAACGATATAAATAACTCTACATCGACATTTATTCTTCCACAGAGTATTTTTATATCGAGGTTTCACTTTTATTGAAAATGCATAGTTTTTCTGTGAAATTTTGAAAAACAAAATATTATTACCTCATCGGTCACTGCGGTTTGATTGGATGTTATAGCTAACGTGGCAAAGTTGACACGAAGAAATACGCCAACTTGGCGGTGGACCAAATCATGGCTTTTGTTATCAGGCTTTGGCCAGGAATTGTCGGCCACTTCGTGAACTGGCTGGTCAAAGAATCGAAGGTCGAAGGTAAAGAATCCAAAGGTCGAAATTTAGATATTGTCCGGGTAAATATTCAACGAAATTGGTGAATTTGCGACCTGGTCGATTTGGGCTTTGGTAGTAACGTATACAAATTTCGTATTGATCGGCCACGATGTTGCAACTGTAGAATGGTCTGACAGCTTACCTTGCACGCACGCACGCACGCACATCTAAAAATTAATAAATTTTTACTCAATGAAGTTTTTGTCATAATTTTTATCTATTTAGTAATTAATAGGAGAAGCAAGTCGTATTTCGATGGGAAGGAGATAAAGGTATAAGATACTCTTATAAGATGACCCTCATTGGTGATATAATAAACGAATTTGTTTTCGAAACTAAACCTGAGTTCAGATATCGACACAGCACTAAACCAACTCCACTTAAGATTATATGTACATATAAATAAAAACCTTTTATTTTTCCCTTCCTCAGCTAACTTTTCACAATTTCAACAATAACTGGCGATTTCGCAATCATCTGGCATAGTTTTCGCCGCTTCGCAATTTATCTGAAATATTCCCCAATTTCCGATCCTTAGAATAATTTTTTGGATGTTTCCTTACTTTTGTAGTAAAATTCAGTGTCAAAATAACAAAACTTTCAGTTAAAATATTTCATGAATTATAGATGATAGAATTGTGAAATTCAGAAATTTAATTGAGTTTATTCAATTCTCCGAATTTGCCAAGTTTCAGATATATCTGAACAACTCCGGTACGGAGATATGGGGTCTCGAAAGTACCTCGAGTTGCTTTCGTAAAAAGATCTTACGTCCATGCTTGTTTTGCTCGACTTTGTGAAATACACCATCAAAAAACCCAGTTCCAAATTATTTTATTCAAATTAATTTCTTAGAATTAAATATTAGTTATTTTCATTTTAGAGATCGAAATATTTATGTATTGTAATCGGTTTTGAAGAAAGCGATCGAAATTAATTGCGAAAATATTCATTTCTCAATCTTTAAAATAACTTTTGTTACTTGAATATGAATTATTCACGATTCTGTTTGATGAAATATTTTTGCAACTGGTATATTATTCAATGGAGAATTTTCAAAAAGATTATCAACAAAAAGGATTGTATTCCCACATTTTAAATGTTAAATTTCTTGAACAGAGAAATGTTTTTCGATGACGTTTTAATTTTGATAAATATATTAATTCGCAAATATTTTCACAAATGTAAATTTGACTCTGAAATAAAGGAAAATGAAAATTAAATTTATTTCTTTTACAATTGCGTCGCGAAACTTATCAAGTTATTGTTGATGTATTAAAAAGCCTGAAAATTTGTTTACTCGTCAGATAATTTATGAGTATGAATATTTAATCTTGAAATATAATTTTTTTAACGTTTTAGAATGGTTCAAATAACTACCGAATATTCGTAGCAGTTATGAAATATTCAACAGTCTTTTTAACATCTCACAAAATTTTAACACATGGAAATTTTCAGAAAATTTGCGTATTGCTTAGCCATTTCCCACTTGGGTTTCTAATTTTTTTCTACACAAAAAAATGCCAGTTTTTTATTTTATATTTCCAGGCTACTAATATGTCTATGACTAGGAATAACAGACAATTACAGAAAATCGTACTTAATTTTAAAATTTTAAAATTTCGATTCACTTATTAGTTTTTCTGAAATTAAAAAAAAATTGAAAGCTTTTATTTGAATGTTTTTGCATATAATACAAATATAATCTAGTTTTTAGATAGATTATGTATCCGAAGTAGATCATGTGTCTCTGTAATTGCATTGCAAGATTATGTATATAGATATTACCACACCACCTCGTTGGGCAATTTGCCTGTTGTGGCGTTGTATTTGTATTTATATTAGATATTGCTGTTGCATGACGTCATATCATTTGTGCAGATTTGGTTAAATGTTCATTTTCGTCAGCGTCCTCTATGGGCAAAAATTACGATGCCCGTGCTATGCTCGGGCAGGTCAATTTCGGGAAGAAGCAGACATGTTCAAGTCAGGCCAGTGGTTAAAATGTCTGGTAGTATAGAAAATAATCCTTTGTTGATTAGTCTGAAAACCTTGTATATATATTAGATTTATTTGAAAAGTTTATTCTTTGAAACTCTGATCATTCTATTAGTTCTATGAATATTGTTGAGTTCTTGAAATTCAGATGCTTTCAAATTTTTCTGTAAATGCTTGGAACATCGCTTAACGAGTATTTTTTTTCTTTTTTGAAATCTCATATATATATTGTTTTTGAATTTACTTGTTATTCTTGAATATATGCTTTTAATTATTATTCTTGAACATTTGAAAATTATAAGATTTCTTGATCACTCTTTGACTATTCTTTGAATTCGTGTAAACTCTTCAGACATTCGTAAAATTCATATTTGAAGAAGTCAGACAATTTATGTATTCTTGAAAGTGTACGACTATCATTTGAATTCTTGGAAACTGGTTGACTATTCTATGATAAACCGGATACCTCTTCGACTATTATTTGAGTTCTAGGAAACACTCTGATTGATCCTTTAATTATCGAAGCTTTCCACTGTTATTGGGAATTTCTTCGACTACTTTCGATTATTCTTGGATATTCTTCGACTATTCTTGGATATTTTTGACTATTCTTGGATATTCTTCGACTATTCTTGGATATTCTTCGACTATTCTTGGATATTCTTCGACTATTCTTGGATATTCTTCGACTATTCTTGGATATTCTTCGACTATTCTTGGATATTCTCTGACTATTCTTGGATATTCTCTGACTATTGCGGGATACTTTTTGACTATTCTTGGATATTCTTCGACTATTCTTGGATATTCTTCGACTATTCTTGGATATTCTTCGACTATTCTTGGATATATTTGACTATTCTTGGATATATTTGACTATTCTTGGATATATTTGACTATTCTTGGATATTCTTCGAATATTCTTGGATATTTTTTGACTATTCTTGGATATTCTTCGAATATTCTTGGATATTCTTCGACTATTCTTGGATATTCTTCGTCTATTCTTGGATATTCTTCGACTATTCTTGGATATTCTCTGACTATTGCGGGATACTTTTTGACTATTCTTGGATATTCTTCGACTATTCTTGGATATTCTTCGACTATTCTTGGATATATTTGACTATTCTTGGATATATTTGACTATTCTTGGATATATTTGACTATTCTTGGATATATTTGACTATTCTTGGATATATTTGACTATTCTTGGATATATTTGACTATTCTTGGATATATTTGACTATTCTTGGATATTCTTCGAATATTCTTGGATATTTTTTGACTATTCTTGGATATTCTTCGAATATTCTTGGATATTCTTCGAATATTCTTGGATATTCTTCGACTATTCTTGGATATTCTTCGACTATTCTTGGATATTCTTCGACTATTCTTGGATATTCTCTGACTATTGCGGGATACTTTTTGACTATTCTTGGATATTCTTCGACTATTCTTGGATATTCTTCGACTATTCTTGGATATATTTGACTATTCTTGGATATATTTGACTATTCTTGGATATATTTGACTATTCTTGGATATATTTGACTATTCTTGGATATATTTGACTATTCTTGGATATATTTGACTATTCTTGGATATATTTGACTATTCTTGGATATTCTTCGAATATTCTTGGATATTTTTTGACTATTCTTGGATATTCTTCGAATATTCTTGGATATTTTTTGACTATTCTTGGATATTCTTCGACTATTCTTGGATATTCTTCGACTATTCTTGGATATTCTTCGACTATTCTTGGATATTCTTCGACTATTCTTGGATATTCTTGGATATTCTTCGACTATTCTTGGATATTCTTCGACTATTCTTGGATATTCTTGGATATTCTTCGACTATTCTTGGATATTCTTGGATATTCTTCGACTATTCTTGGATATTCTTCGACTATTCTTGGATATTCTTCGACTATTCTTGGATATTCTTCGACTATTCTTGGATATTCTTCGACTATTCTTGGATATTCTTCGACTATTCTTGGATATTCTCTGACTATTGCGGGATACTTTTTGACTATTCTTTGAACTCTTTGAAACTTTCCGACTGTTCTTTGAATTCTCAGACACTCTTCGATTGACTAACGTTGAAATTTTCAGAGATTCTTCGACAACTCTTTGCATTTTTATAAACTATCCGACTATTTCGTGACTTGTACAGATTTATTTAAATAATTTGAAGATGTGAAAAATACGAGTACATTATACAGGGTTATAAATTTCAAAATGAAAACACGCGTTTTTAACATCATTATCATTACTATAAAAGCTGTGTAAGCTTTCTTTTCTTCTCCCTAATTTTTTCCCCTCTTCTTTCAGTGACTTTTTTTTGACAGCAACGTAATTTTTTACAAATCCCTATAATTTCTTATTTCCATCCACTCAGAAGGTAAACAATACTCGTCCGCATGTATTTATTCATAGCACTATTACCACTACTTAACCGTACATGCACCTCGTACACATTCGTCTACGGAATTTCTAACGAATCGGTACATGCCGGAATGTGTGTTTTGAGTGTATGTGTAGCCCTAACGTATTTATGTTGTCGAGTTGCACTTGTTTTGTGTTCGTGCTGCCATCTGTCATCCATTTTATGAAGTAAAGATTGAAGTTCTGGAATTTTTCATGTTATGTCATTGTCGCGTTGTGGGTCTGCCAGCACTCTGCGGAGAGACTTTTTCAAATGTGAGACCGGCTCGTATTCCCGCCTCGAAGCTGGAAAACCGCTGAAAATAAACTTCAGCCTACCACCATCGTGCCGTCAACGAGGTTTAGACCTGGATCCTCAGGACAAGAGTCCAGCACGATGGCCACACGGCCGCACAGTGACTATTCATAGCACTGCTAAAAACTTCATCAGAACTGATGAAGGCCAAAAAATGTAATTTGAGAAACCTATTATGCTCAACCTCCGCATCAGACGTAAATCTTCAATAATAATAGACGATGGAATAAAATATTATAAATATCAGAGAGTAAGAGAGAGACTCAAAAGCAATTTCAGAGTCTTGCATCCATTTTCTTATGTCATCATCAACAACCATTTTCAATCCACCGCTGGATGAAGGTCTCTAAATATTTCCATTCTGCTCTGTCTGATGCTTTAGCCATCCAGTTGATTCCAGCACACTTTCCCGATCTCGTCCATCCATCTTGCGTGGGGACGCCTTCTCGGACGTTGTCCTGTCTTCTTGCGATATGTCCAGCCGATGTAGTTAGAAATAAAGCGTTCTTATATACAAAACAAAAAATAATTTTCCTTGTGTGCGGAAGTACACTTTCGAGTATTCTTTGAATTTTCGGAAGTCTTCGACAATTGTGTGGATTGTTTTCTTCTGACTTACCTTTGAAGTCTTGGCTATACTTTGACTGTCGTTTGGATTCTTAATTTTCGTCTATCATTTTTGTATTCAATTTGTTCGATTATCATTTAGATTTCTTTTTTATGACCATCATTTGAATACTTTGTTCCCGACTATAATTTATATTGTTTTGTTTACTATTATTTGGATTGTTTTTTTAATATCATTTGGATTGTCTTTTCGGCTAACATTTGGATATTGTTCTTTTCGAATATTATTTGGATTGCTCTTTCGACCATCATTTGGATATTGTTCTTTTCGAATATTATTTGGATTGCTCTTTCGACCATCATTTCGATTTTCTTTTCGACTATCATTTGGATTCTGTTCTTTTCGAATATCATTTGGATTCTGTTCTTTTCGACTATAATTTGGATTATCTTTTCGACTATAATTTGGATTATCTTTTCGACTATAATTTGGATTGTCTTTTCGACTATAATTTGGATTATCTTTTCGACTATCATTGGGATCCTGTTCTTTTCGAATATAATTTCAATTCGCATCTTTTGGACTATAATTTGGATTGTTTTTTCGACCATCATTTGCATTGTCTTTTTAGACTATCATTTGGATTCTGTTCTTTTCGACTGTCATTTGGATCCTGTTCTTTTCGACTGTCATTTGGATCCTGTTCTTTTCGACTGTCATTTGGATCCTGTTCTTTTCGACTATCATTTTGATTGTTTTTTCGACCATCATTTGCATTGTCTTTTTAGACTATCATTTGGATTCTGTTCTTTTCGACTGTCATTTGGATCCTGTTCTTTTCGACTGTCATTTGGATCCTGTTCTTTTCGACTATCATTTTGATTGTTTTTTCGACTATCATTTTGATTGTTTTTTGGACTATCATTTTGATTGTTTTTTCGACTATCATTTTGATTGTTTTTTCGACTATCATTTTGATTGTTTTTTCGACTATCATTTTGATTGTTTTTTCGACTATCATTTTGATTGTTTTTTCGACCATCATTTGCATTGTCTTTTTAGACTATCATTTGGATTCTGTTCTTTTCGACTGTCATTTGGATCCTGTTCTTTTCGACTGTCATTTGGATCCTGTTCTTTTCGACTATCATTTTGATTGTTTTTTCGACTATCATTTTGATTGTTTTTTCGACTATCATTTTGATTGTTTTTTCGACTATCATTTTGATTGTTTTTTCGACTATCATTTTGATTGTTTTTTCGACTATCATTTTGATTGTTTTTTCGACTATCATTTTGATTGTTTTTTCGACTATCATTTTGATTGTTTTTTCGACTATCATTTGAATTACATTTTTTTCCGACTACCCTTTGAATCCTTGGAAACTATCCGATAATTTTTTTCATTCTTGAAAATCCTCCGATCATATTGTAAAATCTTCCGATTTCTTCTAATACTTCAAAGATGTGAAAAATACGAGCACGTTATACAGGGTAATACTTCAAAGATGTGAAAAATACGAGCACGTTATACAGGGTAATACTACTCAAAATGAAAACACTAAAATTTTTCAACATAATTACTATATTTTCTTAAGCTTTATCCCTTTTCTTTCCCCGAATTATTTTTTCTGCATGTTTTTTGTGACAGCAAAGTATTCCTTACATATAGTATAATTTCTTATTCTCACCCACTCAAAAAGGTAAATACTCGTCTGCATGTATTTATTCATAGCATTGCTAAAAAATTCGTCAGGACTGATCCAGACCAAAAAATTCAAAAATGTAATTTCAGAAACGTAATGTACGCATGCGCAATTTCCGCATCAGACGTAAATCTTCAATAATAATAGACGATGGAACAAAATATTCTGAAGATCAGCCGAAAGAGAGAGAGAAAGAGAGATTCAACAGCAATTCCAGAGTTTTGCATCCATTTTCTTACGTAGTTAGAAATAGAGAATACTTATAAAACGAGAAGGAAAAAAACATTTTCTCTTCTTTCGTGCGTTTCAACGAACACCGAATCTTCCAGAAAATTCAGTATTTAAATTTGAATTTGCATATATTTAAAAACCACTTCTCTGTCTGTGCCGCATCTCTTGTTCATCTTCCCGAATTTCGTTCTCTTTTCGGGGGAAAAAAATTTGCATAGAAACAGAATGAAACGTCAGAGTATAATGAAATGGAGATACAACCAACAGCAAAACAAAAGAAATTTTATTCTTTCCGGATTTTATTCTTATTTTTCTCCAATATGCTGTTCTCCAGTTACTTTATTCTTATATTTTAGTTTGTTTTTTTTTAAACTTTTCTTTGATAAGGAACACGATGAGATTAGATAAAATATGCAAGCAAAACTGAATAATCTATGGGAAAAACTCCTTTTTACTCCGTATTGTTATTTTATGTCTTGGAATTTCTTAATTTTTCTGCTTTATTTATTGCCTGTTTTACAAAATGAACCTCAGTCATAATACGTACGCGTACTTTTTGGATCCTTATTATTCGTGGAATAATCCCTTAAACATGCTTTTGAAATGCGAATAATTGGGTAGATAGTTACGTGCTTGAGGATAAGATTTCTCGTACCTTTTGGTGTGAATTTTTATTTGCTTTATTGATATTAAATATTTATTAGGAATTTTCGAGAAACATTGAATATTCCGAGGGTTTTTATCATCAAATGGATTAAGAGAAAACCATGTTTTTTTAGACTCGAATGGGATTTTTTTAATGTACGTGACGTGATCCGATCGCAAGAGCATTTATTATGGTTCAATTATTATATTATTTTGTTTAGCTTATATATTTATTTATTTTTTGTTATTGGATCTTTAATTTGAATACAAATATCGTTTACTTTTAGGACTACACACACCGGATTATTTTTTAATACATGAGAAAGACTCATTGAATCATATCTGTATCTGAATTTGCATTTATAAATACGTATTTTCATGTTATTTATTTGTATTTGGGTTCTCAGAAATTCAACGTAGTCATTCTTGAAAGATTTGGTATATATTCGAATACTTGGTAATATTATTCTCCGGTACTTCGGAATAAAGCCGATGCACTAGTTTACGAATAGTCAGTAAATTCTTCGAAAATTCCTTGAAATCTTTTGATTCTCTCGGATAATTGGCAGACTTTCGATTCTGTGAATTCTTTTGATTCGTTCAAACATGCGAAAAATTTCAAACATTCAGTAAATATCCCATGAAATTTGAAAATACTTCGTAACTACGGTTTTCATCCCTCTGGATGTTCTTTAAATTCTCTAGTTTCCTCTGTTATTTGGTAAATTCTTTCAAACCATTCGAATCTGATTTATTTTGCTATTCGGTGAATAACCATTTTATTACGCATGAAATATCTGGTGAATGAATTCCTGATATTTTGAATACTCTGCCGATTTTTCAGCTTCCTTTCAATACTGTATTAAGAACATTTTCAATATCCAGAAACCCTTAGATAGAATATTTTGTAAATTGCTCAAATTTCTTCTAATTCTATTCTATATATATTTTTTAATTCATTTCAATGTTCTGTAATTGTTTCAGATTCCTACGAACATTTGAAGTTTCTTTTGAATGCCTTGAATATTTACTGAATTCTTTCTAATTGTCTTAATACATTGTAATTACAGATTCCTTGTAATATTTTCCAAGTTCTTGAGAATTTTCTAACAATTCAGTAAGTGATTTGCCACGCATACCTCCAAATGTTGGATAAATTCGTGAAAAAAATATAGCATTTTCCTGAAAAACTATTGAAAGACATTGGAAAAAAACAATTGAGAAACGTATTAGAAAAAAATATTAAGAATAATTGACATTCGCGGAAAAATTCTTGAAAAAAATCCACAAATTTAGAAAAATTATTGAAAAAAATTCACAAAATTGGGAAAAATGTCTAAAAAGTCCTTGTACATCGGGAAAAAGTGTTATAAAATGCACAAATTCATGAAAAAAAATATTTCCTACCATGTATTTTCTACCAATGGATTTCGGAACCCTTGTTTCTTTTTTTGTATTCATGTTTTATTCATCCATATAGGCTATAGTTTGAATCATTGTACAGGATGTCCCATGAATTCGTAAATACAATCGACACTCGTTCTAACGACCCCACGTTATAGCGAACATTAAATTTCAACGACGGGTAGGAGACGTCAAAAATGTTTTTACAGAACAACGACCATATACATTTTACTTTCGGTGAAACGATCCTCCCAATATAACGTCCGTTTTCTACGGAAGAAGGGGAGTCGTTATATCGAGCGTCGGCTGTAATTTTAAAAGCAATAAAATTTGAAGAGAAAAATTGATGTATTTAAATAGGGTTTGCGAAAAAGTTATTCCCACGATGGGGATTAATCTTCTCGCGTACAGATTCGGTACATAAAAAAAAAATAGTTCAAATTTTTGTAGATATAGAGCATTGCACAGAAATCTCAAAAGGATGAACTTGAACTTTTCCTAAATTTCTTCTGTATCTGAAACGGTAGTAAATCTTCAGCAGACAATTCGTAGCTAAGATACATGGTGTTTCATCCACCAATGTGAACATCACAAAGAAAATCTAATGTAAGCGGTAGTAAGAGGAAAATTAAGTGTTAATCGTTGTGCATTTTATAGGACAGTGCTTTGAATATTTGCATTGATTTGTTTTGGTACAGCGCCTTCTTTCAACAAGAAAATTTAGATAATTTTTTCTTCTTCTCCGAACACACATTCGTGAGAACAACTCAACCTTTTCGCATTGTATACAAAGTCCTTCAGTTTTTATGATTTTTTTTTTTTTGGGATATTTACGAATTTATGGAACACCCTGTATTTATACACTATATTTTCGGCAGTTGTTGCACGGCTGATGAAATAACTCCATACCCAGACCTATTTTCTTTAATATCCATGAGTCTTAAGACTTTATTTGACTCTATAAAATTATTTCTCAGTCTTTCTGAAAACAAGGACCACTAAAATTTCTGAAACAATTTGTCGGACCACTTGCGTCGCGTATTACGGGACGTTACTGTAATTTTGGTTGTTCCGATTTCTTTTATATATTTGCCTCATTTTTTTTTTTTTACATTTGCCAAAGATAAGTATTCGAATTTGCAATATTTATTAAAGTCGTGAACACACACACGCAAGATTTTCATAAAATAATCATGTTATGATGATTATGGCAAAAATTATATTCATCTCACATATTTGTTAGGTTTCACGTTTTGTCTTCGATATTTTTGGGAATTTTGGGGGGGGGGGCGGACGGTACACATCTTGTCTTCCCTGTCTTTCCTATGGGAAAAATCTCCTATCCATTTCAAAATGTTAATTTAGAAATTTTAAAAATTAATGAAATTATATAATATATTATAAAATAAAATAATATATATGTTTATAATTCAGTTCATTGGTTTTTTCTTAAATACTATGAATATTTTTATACAATTTAATCTGGATATTTAGAATTTTAAGTATTGGTTATATTTTCCTCGAATTTTAACTTAAAAAAGACATGCAACTTTTTCATAAATAATTTAAAAAATAAATCCTCGTGTTAAAGTATGTACAGGGTGATCAGCGAATAAGCCCTTATTTCCAAATTAAATATCTCTACAACAAAGATCGATAGGATTATGCGGTAAACGGTATGTTTATTAGCAAAACTGTAAGAATGTTGTACAGAAATTTCGAAAATTTAGTTTTATTTTTAATTCTTTAAAATTTAAAAAAAAAACAAAACTGGAGATTTTGGGGTTCCGAAAATCCTCATTTGTGTGAAGAGAAACCACTGCATTCGCCTAAAGTTACTGCATGGGCTGCGGTATGCGCCAGAGTCATTATCGGCCCCTTCTTCGTGCGAGAAACGATTACTACTGAACGTTACGTTACAATTTTGGAACAATTTGTCAGCACACATGGCGCATACCGCAGCCCATGCAGTAACTTTAGGCGAATGCAGTGGTTTCCCTTCACACAAATGAGGATTTTCGGAACCCCAAAATCTCCAGTTTTTTTTGTTTTTTTTTTTAATTTCAAAAAATTAAAAAAAAACGAAATTTTCGAAATTTCTGCACAACATTCTTACAGTTTTGCTAATAAACGTACCGTTCACCGCATAATTCTATTGATCTTTGTTGTAGAAATATTTAATTTTGAAATAAGGGCTTATTCGCTGATCACTCTGTAACAGCATAGTGTTAAGAGACACAAAAAGTTTCAAAAATTTCAATGAGTGGTGTTCGAAAAGAAATTGTTCCTTATATAACAAAAATACTTATTTTTGGGAAAAAAAAACATTAGTGGAAAACACTAGCATATATATAATGCCTGCCAGCAGTTTATATTGAAGTATATTAAATGTGTTTCTATTAAAGGTAGTAACACTTAATGATGGCATAGTATTTGTATAAGTTCGAGAGAAAATGTGTTTTTTGGGAAATTTTCGTGCACCAACCTAGTTTTTTATTTTATTTATTTATACAATATTGTTGTCCCAAGGCCTATACAAGAGGACACGGTAGATTACACATACGCTTTGAAACATCAGACAAGAAATCGGAGATCGTGAGGGAGAAACTGAATTTAAAACAATCTGTAGAGGCAAAAATAGGTTTTAATTTTATGGTGTTAATTCGTTAATTACGATTGGTGATTGTGCCTACTTTCTCACAAGGATTTTGGTGCCAATTGGTGATAGGAATGAATTACCTTTTGGGTTAGATAATACAATTGAACGACCGACGTAGTTGAGCCCATAATTGCAAAAGAACCAGGGCAATACGCGTTTCTGAACTATATGAAGTTCCTTCATCAGTAGCAGAAACAAAGAAAAGTATCGAAAAATACTCCTTATAGCGGGAGTTACTCGCTGTTATAGACAAAAGAGTCGAATTCAAAACGAACCGTCAACAAAAGAGTTGAGGAGGACGGAAAAAAATTTGGTGATGCCCACAGAGAGTATTTAACGGATTATTATTTAAGATACCAGTTTGCCGAATTTTACTTTTTCCTCAATGAAATATGGTCATCAGATCATTTGAATTCTTTTTTCCTGAAATACATTTTTGTTTACGGGGATTTGTAGCAGCCATTTATTTCCAAGCTCTTCAACAATTTTAGCAGTAATAAGCAAATTTCATTTTAAGCACTTTCAGTTTTTTGGCCAAATTCAGTGATATCCCGAATTTAGGATCGCAATTACCTGCATTCTCCTGGATGATTTATAGTGATCCTAAGAATGCAGGAATAGTTTCATTTGAACCCATATGGATGTTACTAATATCAATTACAACGGGTGAATAATCTTATAACGTCTGTCTGAAGACCCCCCCCCCCCACCCCTCCATACCATCGGCGCAGACCACCTCTGGTCTGCAAAACACAGCAAGTTTGCAATAAATGTCACTTCACTCACTGCTGCTAATATGTTGTTATACACAGCATTGTTTTAAGATACTCATTATCTTAAACATTGCTGAAAATTCAATTACCCAATTACTTTTCTACATTACTGACTTTCGTAAATGCTTCTGTTGTTTTAAAAGACCGCTTATTTAATACAAGCGTCGAACGCACCGTTAGACACTAGATCTACCATCGTGATATGATTCTTAATACGACCCACCGATCCCACTCCACAGTTTTCAAATTTATATCCGGACGGGTCTGAAGCATATTTATAAGATTCAAAGTGTAAGTATAGAGTGATGATGGTGGCAGTGTTCGAGCGGGTGAAATATTTTATGAAAGCTGATTTAGGCCGTAAGTGGCCGTGCCAAGACCGACGCCATGCATCAGCGGCGGAGACACCAAAGCGATAGCATAAAGTATGAACCATCATATTTCACGCCCATATTTTATTACTACAGAAGAGGGAGTGACACGGCATAAAATATCACTAGCTTTCATTAATGACTTTCCTATGCCCGACTTTCCTCGTTCCATCGGAACACATGTGCCCACAGGTGGCGAGCGAGTGTGCGTGGCAAGAGTGAATTATTGCCAAAGGTTTTCATCGCGGTGAATTTTGTTAGGATTGGTCTGTCTCTCTCTCTCTCTCTCTCTCTCTCTCTCTTGGCAAAAAGAATGGCCTCCGTATGCAAATATCGACAGGAATGGATGCACGAGACACCTTGCGTAACTTTTGCCGAATCATTTTGTCCGCTTGCATTTTGGGGATCGTCTCTTAAAAATTTTAACTTAATGAAGATTAATCTGTTCCTGACACAACGAATTACGGAATACTTTTAGTGCCTTGCCATATGCATCTTCAAAGTATCAAGAGAATTATTGAACATGCGTAGCGTGATTCATTTCCCCAATTTACGACTAGAAATGTCCATGACAATCATAGGAACATGCATGTATAGATGCTCAAAACATTTGTACTGAAATCAAAGTTACTGACGGTGAACAATGTCAATGCAAATTACAGATAATAACAAATCATCGATAATCTGAACGTATAATTATTCGTCTCTGAAATTGCAATGGACGAATGCATTTATTTGATTTTCTTGAGCTAAATAGATGAATTAAAATTAATAGATTGAAGTGCAATCGCTAAGACAATATAATTCTGAGAAAGGCTGGGAAAAGCGATTAGTTTCCAGAAAGCGATCGCTTTTGAACAATGTTGTAGAGAACTATATAAATTCAATGATAATATAAAAAACGGTTGACTGTCAAAACAATGACCTTAAAAAACTATAGGCTATCAATATTATGCTGCAAATGAGATAGATCCTGACGATGATTCTAAAAATGATGAATTCTGACAATTGTTTTGCAAATGACAGACTTTCAACACACGCAATGAGACTACGAAAAACTTTTAATAATGATGGAGGGAATTACAGATTTAATGAAGCTTTTGAAATGATGGATTTCCAACAATATATATATATATATATATAAAACTGCGAATGAGAGACAGATGTTAACCAGGATTCTGCAAATGATAGGCTTTCAACAATGAAGAAGGAAAAATGAAAAACTTTTGCCGAATCATTTTGTACGCTTCTGTTTCGGGAATCGTCTCTTGAAAGTTTTAACTTGATGAAGATTAATCTGATCCAGAAACAACGAACTGTGCTGAATACTTTTAGTCCCTTGTCAAATTCATCTTCCAATTATCGAGAGAATTATTCAACATGCGTAGCGTTATTCATATTCGCATTTCACGAGTAGAAATGTCCATGGCACCCATGAGAACATGCATGCATAGATGATGAAAACATTTTACTGACGAGAAGCTATATCAAAGAAAATGAAAGATAATAATAAATTATACCGAGAAATCCTGACGAAGGATTAATCTCTGATAATTTAATATTAATCAATTAATATTAATCTAATTAGTTCGTCTCGGAAGTTGCAACAGATAGAGGCATTTTTTTTTATTTTTCCTCGCTTAAATAGAAGAAATAAAATTAATCAATTGAAATGCAATGGGTTTTCTGCAATTGCTAATAAGGCAGTACTGTTGGAAATGGTTCAGGAAACGATCAATTTCGAAAAATGGTCGATGAAGGGATCGATTTCAAAGAAGAAACTAGAAAACCATTTAATTTCGAAAATAATGTAAGAAACAGTGGATTGTCAACAATGGTCCTGTGAACGACAGATAATGGTAATAATTATTATCAATTAACAATGAAACTGAAAAAAATAGATTATCAACAATGAAACTGTAAAAATATATTATCAACAATGAAACTGTAAAAATATATTATCAACAATGAAACTGCAAAAAATGTAATATCAACAATGGAACTTACATTTTCAACAATGATCGAGGAAATGATAGGCTTTGGAAAATAAAACTGCGAATGATGAATTTTATCAATTTTCAACACTCTGTTTTGAATAATGATCGCGGGAAAAAAGGATTTTCAACCGCGATCTTGAAAAAAAAAACCGATAGCGAACAATGCTCTTAAAAAACGCAACGAATTCAAACAATGATCACAAGAAAAAAACCCGATTTTTTACAATCAGCATAAAGAAAAAACTTATTTGAACCACGGTCCTAAGATAAACTGTTTTCAAGAATGATCCTGTAAGAAACCATTTCAATGGTTCTTAGGAAAAAACGATACCGAATGATGAAATCGTGGGAAAAAAAATCTATTGTAGGCAATGATTCTCAAAAAGAAACTACTTCAACAATGTTCCTTTAAGAACCATTGCTCGATAATGATGTAAAAACACGTTTTCAACAACGATCCTATAAGAAATTATATTTAACAATGGCCCCCCTTAGAAACTTTATTTAACAATGGTCTCCTTATAAACTGTATTTAACAATGGTCCTATTAGAAACTATTTTTACTAATGGTCTGGTCCTATTAGAAACTATTTTTACCAATGGTCTGGTCGTATTAGAACCTGTTTTCAACAATGGCCCTATTAGCAATTATTTTTAACGATGGTCATATTAGCAATTATTTTCAACAATGGTCACATGGAAAACCATTTTCGGCAATGATTCTAGAAAAAAATCAAACAATCTAAATTTTCAGAAAAAATGTTTGCAACAATATGATATAGAAAAAAAAAACAACGATGGTCGAAAATATATTTTTGACATGGCTTTATTTTGTCCATACAAAACATGGATTATTATATCATTTTCAACAATGAAACTGTAAAAAATATATTATCAACAATGTATATACACTGTGCATCTATTTTGCACGTATACAGAGTGTCCCATAAGTACAAGCATTGCCTTTATCTCATCAACCGTCCGTCGTAGAGGTACTATTCCAATTTAAAAAATGCTCAACAGGCGTTGAAAAATTAAAATGAAAAAATTGTTTTTGTTCATGGTGCCCTGAATTCATCATCACGACACGCCCATAGGCGGAGATAGACTTGAAAGTGAGGGGAAAGCACGATCATTATTGCTGGGGTGGGGGGGGGGAGGTTCGATGATGATGTTAATTCATATACACACATATACATTAGATCAGTCGACTCCAACTTTGACGCTGGGGGGCAGTGCCTTCCATGCCCACCCCCCTATATCTCCACCCATGATCATGACGGTCCTTTTAATGTATCAAATCTTATGATGTATCCAATGTATGATCTTACTATTGAATCTGGGAATTATAGATCTTTCCAGATTCAAGAATTCTGAATTAAAGTTCTCCAGATCCAAGTTCTGAATACAAAAACACAGATTTTTTCAGGGACTAGAGCTCTTTAACAATTTTTTTTTTTTTTAAATTTCGGAATTTAATCATTTTTCTATGTAAAAAACTATTTTCCAAAAATTGTCGGGGAGTCACAGAAAAAAGCTTGGAGTGTTAAATTTGGCCTACGGGTCATGAGTTGTAAATAGCCCTGATATCATCATCATCAACCATTTTCGATCCACTTCTGGATGAGAGTCTCCAGAAGTGGAGTGTCTGATACTTTAGCCATCCAGTTGTCTCCAGCCACTTTTTCGGCTTTCGTCGATCCATCTTACGTGCGGGCGCCTTCACGGACGTTTAACACCACGTGGGTGGGTACAAATCCAGGATACTTGTGACCCATCCAATGTCCTGTCTTCTTGAACCCCGATATACTAAATATTTAATTCCGAGAATGATGTCACTCTCCACGCTATTCTTGCGAAGGTTTTTAACCAAACACAATACGGAAGTTTGATGAGAAGATCAATTTAGGTAAGAAAGAAACTTCAACTGCCCTTGCGGCGAATCGAACCTACGTCGTCCCACTTGCCGGGTGAGTGCCCTAGAGCCCTAGACTACAAAAGCAACGAATCTTAATCTTGCCTTAGAGCTCTTGTGCACTAATGGGCCTATGCATGGACGGATCGGACCAAAGTCATGCCAAAGCTCCCAATTACTGACACTGCCACCAAATGGCGACTTAACCGAGGATGATGTCACTCTTCACTATCCATCGAAGGTTTTTTGGCAGTGGCTGATGCTAAGATGAAATTAGGGTGTTGAAAACTAGCGGAACGAAATCATCCTCGGATAAGTGGCAATCTAGTGGCAGTGTCATTAATTATGAGTTTTGGCCTACCGCTGTGGTGGTCGAGTGGTCATAGTGACGGGCTCGCCTCGCGAGAACCCGGGTTCGAAACCACCGTCACCGCAGTGGTGGTCGGCCGAAGTCGTTTACCCGTGTTTCCCAAATTCAATGCGCGAATGCGAGTCGATCCTCCCCCCCCACGTTAAAAAGTCTCGCCACAGTGAACAACAGGACTACAATGATACAAATATTCAATCATTATACTTCACTTCTGAAATATTGATGACAGCACTGAAAAATCGAACAAAATGTATATACGCATTCGGACTGTTAAGTACACGCGCTCACGCTTCCGGCACAGCACACTCGGTTGTGAAATGACCATGGCAATAGACCAGAGTTCTGCTCGGTTTGAAAGAAAGAAAGAGCTTTGGCCTGAGTTTGTTCCACCCGTGCTTGCACGGTCCTGTTTAGTGCACACGAGCTCTAAGAAAAGATTAAGATTCGTTGCCTTTTGTAGTCTAGGGCACTCACCCGGTCAGCACCTCCTAGAAATAGAAGGCCTCCTCATGCTGCTCGTGACGTCACGCGAGTATTTCATCCTCACTCAGGATATTCAGAGGAAAAATTTCTCTGCACGTGCTGGTATCATCGTTGTGCGGAGAAGAAACGAACGGGCACAGATTTGGCGATTTCTATGCCCCGCATCCAATCATCGTGCGGTATTTTCGAGCCAACCCGGAAGATTCTACGCCCAAATGAGAAGAAACGGAAAAGGATGCTGTGGTTCAAAATGTGGAAAACTTACTGCGTAGTCTTACTGGATTACTCTCATCACGTTCACACTTGGCAACCTATGCTTTCTATGCCCAGGTGGTGCTACTTTACCGCACCTCAACTCCAGTCATATATCGCCGTAGGGCAATTTCCAGCTAGTGAAGTTGGGTGGGAAATGAAAGCGCCATCTATCGGTGGTCGTCCCAGGCTCGATAGGTAAAGAACTATATCTGATGTTCTCTCGGATGGATTCGAACCCATGGACCTTGACGTCAACCTTCGTATTGGAAGACCAGCACCTACCACTGTGCTACTCGGGCGCTTAAAAATTTCGTCTCAGCCGCTAACGGAACGCGAATCCGGGTCTCTTGAATGTCGGTCGAGTGCCCTACAAACTAAGCTATAATGACAGATGTAAAAATGTGGAACGCTTCACGATTTTGCGTGTCATCCTTGCACGGGGGCCATGATAATCTTCTCTGTACTGTTCCAATTTTAGTATATCTACCAACCGAAGCGTAGTACTCTCCAGGAGGTGCTGGTCGATTCCCCGTTTCCTAAATTCGCATCAGCCAGCTGTTAAAAAACCTTCGTACATCTTTATGGACGTTATATCGCTACGTATTTTATCATTTTCGCGCAAAGGAATAAGTGTAAGAAAGAACACAATATCGGCTTGGGATGTTTGGCTCGAGGAAAAATTGTTTGTTTCAGGCTTTCGATCCAAAGAAGAGTTCTTGTTTTTTTTTTTTCCTGCCCTTTGCCAAGTTCATCTCATCCTCACTTCGCGAATTTACTGCTTTGCGAGAAGAGCGGAGAAAAAGTAAATAAGAAGAGTAAGACGAAGGGTCAACTTTGATGAATCTTCTTCTATCTGCACATAACTGTTACCTCTCGAGTTTTGATGCGTTCCAACGTTCTCCTCCTACGCCATTGCCTTACGCCACACACACACAACACTTACACAAGCTCGCTGCTGCCACTCGGAAACAACCAACTCCATCTACTTGGATTCGATCGATCCGCTTCTTCTTCTTTTTAGCATCTCGACTATTTCTTGACTTCTTCCCAAATTTCTCGCTTTTCTTCTTTTCCCTTTGGCTCTTCCGAAATCCTATCATATCTGAAGTATTTCTCCTCTTTTTTACCCGGTTATAGTATTACTTATCCGGATTCAAGATAAGGTATTTAATCAGTTAAAATACAAACACATAACATCTTGGGGCATCTTGAGCCTCGAAAAATAATAATTATGAGAGAAAGAAAAAAGAAATTAACGTATATATGTTACGGCAAAAAGTGATAAATCCGGTTATTATACATAGTAACCGTTATTATCAATAGTCTCCGAGAATTTTAGTAAGTTTGATTAATTTCCCAAAATTTGTCACATTTACCGGTGATTATGCATAGTAGCCAATGTACAATATACATAGTACCTAATCGTGTCGTCGTTTAACATGATAAATTACACTATATGACGTACTACACATGATAATTCATACATGGATTATATCATTATATCGGAGTACGATCGTGAAACTTGTTATCATTATATCAGGGTCCGGCTATATTTATCACACATGCTAGTCTCATCTGGAAATTTTTTTTTTGTCATATTTATCGAATTCCCCCAATTAAACTGCATAATAACGGATAAATGCGATAAATTTTAAGTTCTTATCAATTATGTTACTTCTAATACAGATCACCACTTCTTTTATAAAATATTTTAAGCATTCATATACATAAAACTTGTAGAGAGAGAGAGTATTTCCCGACGACACTTGGTTATTATGCATAATTTCCGTTAAAAGTGATAATGTTTTTAGTATTTATCAAATTTACCAACGACGTCTGCTGGTAATTATGCATAACCTCCAGTAACAGTGATAATTTTTTAATATTTATCAAATTTGCTAACGACGCTTGGGTATTATGCATATTCGCCGGTAAAAGTGGTAAATTTATCCAACTCAACAAGACGATTGGTAAGGATGAAGAATGATCGCATATTCATCTTAACATATATAATGAAAGGAAATAAGCGGCAAAGGAAATTTAAAAAATCAGAATTTAGGGGCGTATGCAAGATGGAAAAAAACATTACATTACAATATCAAATTAATAGCTAAAAATTTTCTTGACTCAACAGCCATGATTTTGAATTTATATAAAAACGAGGGTATGAAGACCGTTCAATAATCAACTGAGGAAGTAAATTAACTAATCACATACCTCTTAACATGGGAAAAAAATTAAAATATCATTAAAAATACTATATAACCATTAATTTCTCAGAATTTATTCCACATATTTTCGATTACGGGGGTTGGTGCATGCAAAATGTTCCAAAAATAACAAACATTTCCTCCAGTTTTTCAATTTTTAAATACTATGAAATTTTCTGCGTCTAACTGTGTTCAAGTTTTTGTTCTACCTGTACTAAAAATATAATTTTAAAATATCTTAATATAAACTGCTGGCAGGCGTTACACATTGCTAAGGTTTTTCACAAAAATGCTTTTTTCTCAAACTATGTTTTTTGTTAGTTAAGGAACATTTTTGCAAACACCACTCATTCAAATGTCTTTAAACTCTGCATGTCTCTCGACACTATGGTGTTACACACTTTCGTGCGAGGATTTTCTATTAAACTAATTAAAAAAAATTTTATGTCACAAAATATGATTGAATTTTGGGGATTTTCGAAAAAGTTGCATATTATTGGAGTTAAAATTCAATGAAAAAAATAACCACAATTAAAACCTAAAAGCTAGTGTTAAAGTACATAGCACCATAGTGTTAAGAGCCACAAAAAGTTTTAAGACATCTGAATGATTGGTGCTCGAAAAACATTTCCTTCTCTAACAAAAAAACTAGTTTTGAGAAAAACGCATTTAAGTGAAAAATATTAGCGTGTGTAATGCAGCCAGCTGTTAATATCAAAATATTTAAAAAAAAAATTTTATTAGTGCAGGTGAAACAAAATATCTAACACAGACGCAGAAAATTTCATAGTATTTAAAAATTGAGAAATTGGAAAATGCGTTTTTTTGGGAAATTTACTTGCACCAACCCGCTGAAATATCCTACCCTATGGTACAAAAAATTTTACATATCTCTAATACTTAATCTTTTAAAAATCTTCAAAAAAGTACGTTAAGAACAGCTTGCGCTCATGATAAAATAACATGATATCAATGTAGGCACACAATATTAAAACTAAAATGAAGAAAATGGTTCATTTCATAAAATGAACTAAAAGATTTCAGATTTTTTTATAAATATTTGATTTATAAAACAATGCATTTTTAAAAATTTAAATTAAATTTTAAATAAAAATGAGTCAATGCAATTTCAATCTTTTAGTTCATTTTATGAAATGAACCGTTTCCCTCAATTTAGTTTTAATATTGTATGGCTAGATTGATATCATGCACGCAAGCTGTTTTTAATGTTTTTTTTTCTTGAAAGTTTTTAAAAAATTAACTATCCGAGATATGTAAAATTTTATACCAGCATAGGATGGAATATTTAATCATAAATTTGTGAAAAAAATTCTTATAAATTAATGGTTAAATAGTATTTTTAATGATATTTTAACTTTTCCATACGTTAAGAGGTATGTGGCCCCTTAAATATTTTGGAAGCTAAATAAAAGAAAAAGTTTTGGAAAAGGTTTGTAATTTGGTTTTGGTACGTGTATATCAGGGGTTCGTAACCTTTTTGAGCCGCGACCCAAAATCAACAACACTTCGCGACCCATGTTCTATTTCTTCCATTTAAAATACATATGCTTAATTAAATGTCTATAAATAATAAAATGTTTGGCTTCAGAATTTTGTGAAACCAGTCAGTCACGTCTTAACAGTTGGGCCAACAGGACTTAACCCTGAGCCCAATGCTAAGAAAATGTGAAGAACGCTGTCGTTATAGAGGCTTTCATTGAAATTTGGACATTGCTTTCAAAAAATTCTGAAAATTATTTCTTTCATAGATTCTGAATTTTTATTAATTCTAGAATTATTTTCTCGTTAATTTTCAATTTTTTCAATCATTTTTTGTTTTAAATTAACTCTTGCATTATTTTTCTTTAATTCTTGCATTAACGGCCAATGTTCCCAATTGGGAGAAAATCAGTTTTAATAATTAGAAAAAAATATTGTTTGTTTATCGAAGCACTTAATTTTTTTCTCCGTAAGTTTGATATTTCAAACCTAATTTACAAAACAAAAACTTCATTCATTTCAGCACTAATGCCATAAATTTAATTTTTTAAAATCAACGATTTTTGAAGGAAGAATGAAATTTAATTATTTGTTTGCTTTTTAATGTTTTTCTATGGACATGGGGGAATCCAGAAAAAACATACGAGAAATTTTTTTCATGAATATTTCAGTTAATATTTATAAACTAAAAGATCAGAAGGAGGAATAAAAGGAAGAAATAACGAAAATCAATCTAAGTCTGAATTTGACTGTTAAAAGATTAATTTCCACTAATTCTGGAATTACTTATTTCTTGATTCATTGATTTCTAACTTTTCTCAATTTGAATCTTATTTCATTTTTTTTAGGGTGTTTATATTTTTGTATACCTATGTTGCAGCATTCCTGTACGTTTTGTAACAATGGCATGCCTTTTCGAATACGACAACTCCCGTTAAAAATATATATGAAATAACGGCTCAAGAGAGCCTTAAATAGGTCTGGGTCTCAAGCCAGGACGCTGAAATCGTTAAGATGTCCCTAAAACCAGTAGCGCATCAAATCAATGTACAACCGGATTGCATGAGGATCTGTACGACCCATCTCTGAAGCCCTGAGACCCAAGTTTGGGTAGCGACCCGTAGTTTAAGATGACGATGGTTCCACGTCACGTGAGCGTATGTTTCTCCGCCTTTAGAGAAGCGTTACAGCAGAATACGCGTGTATGATGTCAAAATGCACAAACTGAATTGAATAATGAAATAACAGAAAATAATCGGAATACGTTTTTGTGAAAAACGCCTTATCATTCAGTTACTTTCAGCAAGGTTCGAAATTACCGCTCACTGTTTCACCGATATCTTTCTGCATTTTCACGACATTCAGCTGGAATTTTCATATTAGCAATTCATATTTGCCAACCATAAATTATATCATTGTATAAAAATAAATTCATATTTTTTGCGCATGTGCAATTAATGACCATGCCTCATCGAGGAATATTTTGTCATATTTTAAATTTCTAAATTTCTATACAGTATGTCATACCACATAGCATCATTTTTTCTGTAAATTTCGTAACATATGGTTGAAAACCGATTGCGTGTTATAAGGAAAGAAAACATGCGGGGGAAATTAAAATTTTTATAGAGAACGTGCACATTATCTTAAATATACGTGATATTCCCTGAAAATGAACACGGGTATTGCACAAAATTAGAAAAGTTTTTGTCGAAGTTACATGTCATTTGCAGCTTTTCTGATACAGGGTCGATCAAAAACATGTCTTTCTTATTTAATTTTATGTCAGTCTACCAAATGCGCACACCTGACTAAACTCTCACCGGAAACAATGACTACTGACACAGAGTATATATAACCGAAATTTCAGTGCGATTCGTTCAATATTTTTCTACAAATTCCAGAAAAAATGTCGAAACTCCTAGAGGACACATAGAACCAAAATTTTTCTGCTAACGGGGAGTGTCCGCTAATTGGGTTGTATGATGTACAGTGGAACCTTGCTTATACAACTTTCCCATTTATACGATGTTTGGCTTCGGTCGCAATTAGTTTCAATAAAGGTTAATATTAAAATGCATATGTTACTGTTTGTGTGTGCATGTAAAAGTAAACATCGGTGTGGTGGTTATGAATAATCATCGATTGTCTCAATAAAGAAATCTTGATTTGAAATCTCACTTCATTTATCACTTTCACCTGTGATTATGCATAATTCCCAAATAAAAACGGAAAGTGCGATAAATATAGAAAAATTTATATGCTTTCTTTTCTTCATCAAACCAATTAATTGTTTTTACCCGTACATTCGTGCATTACAAGTATTTGGCAATAAAAATTGAATTAAATTAAAACAAGTGTGAAGAAGAAGATAAGAATGTCATTAACAACATTAATAATCTTGTAATGTTGGCTTTCTTCCCACGTATCAACATTGCAAACAAAACTAGCATTGCCATTGGGAATCACCATCCTGGACCATAGCTATATTCCGTTAGTCAAGTAATTGATTGCTGGATTATTATTATTTACCAATAAAAGATTGGGGTTATACATAATCACCGTTGAATATGACAAATTCTCGACTATTGGACAAAAATTAATAAATTATATTTTGAAAAAAAAAATGAGTTTGTCTGATTTTGCTGTCCGCTATCGAGGTTGTCCTCTAACGGGGAGTAAAATACATTAAAGCCCTATTCTACAGGACTGGATAACAGAAACGTGTTTGTTAATGGGTAATGTCAGTTGACGCGTAGTGACCATTAGAGGTGATTCCACTCTACAGCGTATGTATATTAGGAATAAAATCGGTCCAAGTTCCGATCCTTGAAGTACGCCACACGTAATTTGTCTTTTAGAGCTAAAAACCGAATTTAAATAGCATCCATATTTATTCCCACATAATTGTAATAATTATCAAAATTTTTACACTTATAATGTATGCGAAAGAACTGTTTGAACTATGTAGGATGTGATCAATAAACCCCCTTCACTTCTTTCTGAAATCTGGAGGAAAAAATATTCGGATAAGAGTAAGAATATAAAAAGTAATCAGTGGAGTGTCTACTTGCTTTCGGTGTATCACGTGTGAGCTTGGCAATGCATCTTGGGAAATCAGTGAGAAATTTCTAGAATTTTCATGTTGAAGGGAGAAAAAATTACGAGAGATAAATTTTGTTATTTACTTGTTATTTCAAGTTCTCTCTGTTTCAATTTTTTTTAGGACTTATTTCCCGATATATTTTAGAGAATATTTTTCATTTCTACTTTCCCACGATGGTTTTATTGGTTTCTCTGGAGAATTTTTTTTATGGTATTCAACAACGTTCGCGTGTTCAATCTAGATGATGAGTTCGAAGCACGAAAATATGCAAATGGAAGTGAAAAAAAGCAGCTCTAAAAACTATGGTTTGATTCATACAATGGATTTTCGAGAAATTTATTTTAATATTTAACTTAAAAAAACACATTTCTTTTTTTATGGCAGAAAATTCTGACAATTACCAATAACCTAAAAGTGTAAGTATTTTAAAAAACAACTTTTTTTGGCTACATTTGGCACATTTGGCACCTTGGTCACCGTGGAAAACAATAAAAAAAAAATCATATATAATTTCTATTTTTTTATTGAAAAATTCGTAGTCAAGGATGACGTCACTCTCCGCTATCATACGAAGGTTTTAACAACTTGCGAAGATATATTTTTGTCTAAGTCGCCATCTGGTGGCAGCGTCAGCAGTTGTGAGCTTGGCTTGAGTCTGGTCCGGCCGTCCATGTACGGTCCCTTTCAGTGTACACGAGCTCCAAGGAAAGATTGAGAGATTCGGTGCCTCTGTAGTCTACTGGTCTAGGGCGTTCACCCGGAAAGTGAAAGGACGTGGGTTCGATTCCCCACAGGGGCAGTTGAATTTTCTCTCTTTCCAAAAAATATATATTCGCAACATCCAGTTGTTAAAACCTTCGTAAAATTCGTAGTGTCGACGAAAACTTGTCGCTCAAAGACTGTTGGCGTACATAAAAAGTAGCCAATGACATTAAAACTGTTCGTAGAGTGCAAGAATTTGTAAAAAATTAAGCTTAAAAGCACTTTTTTTGCAAATAATATCTCGTTTTAAATAAATTTTATGCCACCAAATAATTATAAGCTTTGCAAAAATTGCATGAGACAAGAAAATATATATAAATATATTGTTTCATCTCACAAAGAAACAATGTCATGTATCAATCAAAGACTTACGCAGGGGGTACTCGAGGGGATCCGCGGCTCTTCCAAGATGACCAAAAAATAAGAAAATAATGTTAGTATTTCGGTGAAAAAGGAAAAGGTTGAAAGAAAATACACTTTATATATGTTATCATCCTCAGCAACCATTTTCAATCCACTGCTGGATGAAGGTCTCCTCTAAATTTTTCCATTCTGCTCTGTCTGATGCTTTAGTCATTCAGTTGACTCCAGCCACTTCCCTGATCTCGTCAATCCATCTTACGTGGGGACGCCTTCTCGGACGTTTAACACCACGGGTGTACCACTCTAGAATACTTGTGGTCCATCTGTTGTCCTGTCTTCTTGCAATATGTCCAGCCCATTTCCATTTCAAATGTTTGATTCTTTCCATGATATCATATACCTTTGTGTGGTTCCTTATGCAAGTGATTTGTTTTCGGTCTCTTCTTGTGATGACTAGCATACATCTTTCCATGCTCCTTTGCGTTGTCTGTAGCTTTTGTATCGTCTTGCTTGTGAGTGTCCATGTTGTCGGTAACAAGGACTTTCCAGACATCAGTGTTTATGAAAAAGAAAAACCTTTTCATGTATATTGTTGTCAGCAAAATGGATTTTTCGATCATGGTTTTCGTTAAAAACCACTTTTCTATCACTGTTTTCGGAAACAACTAATCTTCATATATTGCTGACGGCGGTATCGACTTTTCGCATTATTATTAGACAATTTTGTTGATGGTATATATTCCAATATTTCGTACATTAATTGCATAGTAAAATACCATCACATCATAATTGATGAAACATTTTTCTCAAATCGTACAAAGTATAAAACACTAATAAATCAGTATAAAATTCATCTTATGTGAGGTATTCTCCAGAGACATTTTTTTCTTTTTTACGTGATCCTGATTCTTGATATATATATAGTATATATATATATATATATATATATATATTTTTTTTTTTTTTTTTTTCAGTTCCACGACCATCAACTTAGTCACGAAATATGAAACATCGCCAAGTCTTTCATCACATATTTTTAAGTTGCCAAAACACGTCGCCAGTTACACTAATAAATAAACCCAAGCAAAGCATGGCAAAAAAAAAAAAAAAAATGAAAAGAAAAAAAAAGTACTGAACAACGTCTGTTTAAAGGCGAATAAGTTGGAAGTTGTTTCCTATGGTGCGGCGAAACTACGTACATGCATTCAGAATTGGGGGCAGATATATATACGTACGTATATTACGGAACAGTTCACGCGAACCTAACGCACTCTTTCGAACAGAAGGTGACCATACCCTAATCCTAAAATTACGTACCCAACTCACTTACTCTCGGCAGCTTCCGTATTTCACTCGAAAAACCTTACACAGCCAAGTCGAGGAGCGTGCACAAACTCTTACATGAACCCTCGGCACGCTCATGTACAGATTCGCGAATATCCGGAATACGAGGCGAAAAGAAATAGGAATAGCGTGATTGGCTTGAATCGAGCCACCTTCCATTTCTACCCACCACCGCGAGGTACTTCACAGATCACGTTACATAATTAAGTACCCTGTTTGAGTATTCAGATGGGTCAACCATAGTTCTTTACCCACGAAAAAAAAAATTATTTTGTTTCTTTTTCCCCGTGTCCTTGTCTGACCAAAAAAGGGAGGTTCCACCCCCACGGGCCCCACAAGAGCCCGGCTCAAAACTAAATACCATTTCCACGCACGTTTGCAACAACTTTTATTTTATGATCGCCATGTTGCCATGTTTTCTTTTGCAAGAGCCGACGTCGATCACGCACGCGGTCAGTTTGACCAACCAGTTGGTTCGTAGGTAGAGGAAATGATTTAAAGGTTCCGCCGAGTTCCTTTTAGCTTTATGTTCTCCCTGTTGTAAGTAATGTATAATTAATTATATCGAGCCGGCTATGACCTTCTGAAAACGACCCGTTTTTTTGTATTATTTTTTTGCTATTTTCTTCGAACGCTATTTTATTACACACTCGGTCGATGAGCCGTTTTTTTCCACTCCACCTTTTCTACCTGATACATTGGGGTCTGTCCAAAGTCGCCTATAAAAATGCATTCACAAGTGAGCTCTAATTTCCGCTAAAAAATTTTGGCTCCGTCGAATATATATATATAAGTGGGTGAGTGGGTGGGAGAAAGTGCTTATCCGAATCATTAATTCTGGCGCAAATTCACTTAACCGTGGTTAGATCGAGAACTAGGGAGGAGACAACTGAAGTGTGAGCGATTAGTGATCTATTACTCTTTCTTGGTTCCGCGAAAACGAGTTCCTGGAAGAATCGTTTTCTTTTATATATTCCGGATTGACTAATTTTTAGATTAATAATTGCTTTGCTGCGCGATGAAAGTGATAATTTGCACTTGCTTCTTTTACCTTTTCCCTGTCTGGTAGATCAAATACCAAATGCAACGATGCGATTTTTATTAAATCGAACAAGTATGGTGCGTCTGCAGTTAAGCAAATGGTAATCACATGGTTGAGAATAATATTTTCTTCTCCGAGTGCTGTATTTATATTTTTAAAAAAAGAGGTAGATATTCTATAATAATTGCGCATTATTCGACATTTCCAGTATCTTGCCCACATAGAACGTTTTTGAGAAAAAAATACTTTTCAGACCATTCAACGGACAATTTTTTTTTCTTCTTAGACAATTCTTCAGATAAAATGGTTTTAAGCCTACACTATGGGCAACAATGATTTTCTAGCTATGATATCGAACGGATAATAGCGGCTTTTTAAACTTAAGTTGAAAGGGAAATGATCATTCAGATTATCCTTGAAGGCATAGCTTATCAAGCTTCTCACAAGAATGACAACATTCAAACCTTTACAGTGTTTATACTATGGGTAATATGGAAACCTCGTGCATGTCAGTGAGAACGGCGGGAGATGCAACAAATACGAGGGTCAAGGACATAAATCCATACGAGGGTCAAGGACATAAGTCTATACGAGGGTCAAGGACATAAGTGATTGGTAAAGAGGCAAAATGCGTCAAGTGCTAACACTGGAAAAAAAGAGGTGAAATTAGATCTCTCGCAAACACACGTAAAGTAAACTAAATTACAAATACAAATACAACGCCACAACAGGCAAATTGCCCAACGAGGTGGCTGACTTAAGAACATCATGGATCCCCGAGCCCCTACCTACTACTGCTACACCACACATGCACCCTCCCCCCCCCCGCGTAACTCCCCCAACGAATCGGTACATGCGGGAATGTGCGTGTACGTGTAGTGCAACCTGACGTAAAGTTTGTTTCTGTGTAATGCTTGTTATGTGTAGTGCTGTCATCTGCCCCCAGTTTTACAAACTATGAGTGAAGTGTTATGGTTGAATGATTTACCGTTGTAGGACTGTTGCTCTCTGTGGCGAGACTTTTTAACGGGGAGATCGGCTCGCATTTGCGCCTTGAAGTTGGGAACCACAGAAAACCAACTTCAGCCGACCACCACTGTGGGGTTCGAACCCGGATCCTCGCATCACGAGTCCGGCACTATAACCACTCGACCATTAATTATGACATTACTACATTACTACATTACTACATTATGACATTAATACATTAATTATGATTTTTACCCAGCTTAAAACTGTAAAGTGTAAAATGGTCTTCGATTGTGATAGTCTATTGAATTATTGAGGGGTCGATGGTTTTTTGAGTGTCACATGAAAGTTTGTAGATTTGAGCGTAAAAGTAACTATATGGGTAATTTACATCTAACTCCTTTATAGATAATGTACGAAAAAGAATAATTTGATGCTATTGAACCGATAATGAAAGTCCAATTTAGATTTTTTAATAAAACAATCTTCCGGTTGGAAGTACTGGGATGTGTTTGTGAGTTTTGATCCTTAGTTTAATTTTGGTTCGCTTTTATTAGTTAACTTGACCCTTAGATTAAAATGCAAGCTGCACTTAGTTTGAGATCTTTTACTGAGTGGGATTGCTCACGCAAATCTAATTTACAGGACAATCTCTTATGCCACCAATTTTTTTTCCTCAAACAATGCCGTTGGCAACGATAACCTTCAAGACTATGCTCTTAGCAACAACAAAATTTTAGATTGCTCTGAATTTCTGGGGCAATAAATTGAGCAAAGACAATACAATTAAGTACACACGAACCACCACCTCCTCAAGAGCAATTTTGAGCAGCTCTAATCCTCACAGCCGGAACCACACTGTCGTAATGCGCTTTCGCATCGGATGTTATGTGCATAGCCTTTAAGCGAGGTCGACGCTAAATATAAAGAATAAAATCAATGCATGGCATTATACCGAATGCATCAATATGCATTAATATTAATAAATAGTAAAGTTTATGAAATTAAGTAAGAGGGATCCGTTTTGTCCACTTGAGGCTGCCAAATGTATCGCTATATTCCAACGGATAATACAATAAAAATTAAGCAAATAAACCAAATAAATGGATAAAACTCCAGGAACCTCTTTCACTAATCGTCATAAATTGAAATTCCATGTACCATAGTTGAATCCACTTACAAATAACGAAAACAAAAAGGGCATCGCATCGGATAAACGAAGCATTATTAATAAACATCATATGAAAAGAGAAAAAACATTTTCTTCTAGAAAATAATATTTTACATAAACCTTCATTGAATTAATTCAAGATCATTATGCGTTTGGGACTCATGTGTGTATACACTTGAAGTATTTAGTGGAATTTTGCAAGTTTGCCAAGGTCTCCAGAATATTGCGCTATAGTTTTTTCATTAAAAATGTTTTTTATCACAATAACATCATTATAAAAATTATATTATTTTTCTTGTCTTGTAATTGCCACTCAATATACAGTCGATTCCCGTTTTAACGAATACCGTTATAGCGAAAATCTTGTTTCAACGAAAACTTTTCTAATCCCCCAGAGATATGTTTACATAGGAACAATGTAAAAATATGGAGTTCCCTTATAACGAAATTTCGTTATTACGAAGTGATTTCTCCGGTCTCTTGCAGTTCGTTATAATGGGATTCGACTGTATCTCTGAAGGATAAAAAAAAAAAGAAGAAAATAAATCATTATTTTTCCTATCTTAAGATTGTATGATCCACATAGGCGGGGATAGACTTGAAAGTCTGGGAGCACGATGATTGCTGGGGGGCATGATGATGATGATAATGACGATGATGACAATTCATATAGCCTATATGCAAATACATTAGATAAGTAGGTTTTACCTTTGAGACGCTGGGGTGCTCCTCATGTCCGCCTCGTATCTCCGCCCACGATGACCCGTCAAAAGCTAATGCATTTTATGATTTTTTTTTGACTTCTTAAACTAAATAAAAACAACGACGTATCAGACTATCGACTTTTCAGACTATGTTGCGTACCACAACAACGTTTCGGACTAAGCCATGCACAGCAACGACGATCCAGACATAGCAACACATTTTGAGACAATGTTATTTACAACGATGACTTTGCAGGCTAAGTTGTGTATAACAGCCTTATCTCAGATTATATAACGTATAGCAACGACTTTTCAGACTTTAAGCGTTCATAATCCCCATGGTCGGAAGCATTTTGTATGTGATACGCTTCGATGTATGTAAATTGTATGTGGTATGTGATTGTGTTTGATATATTCGTATGGCTTTTAGGTTAAGTCGACGCTAAATCCAGTTATTATATAACCACGCGGTTATAATCATATATATCAATTTTCGTTCAACGTATTAAAAAAAGACAATAAACTGTGCCAGAGATCGAATAGATAGACTGTGTAGCTCACAAATCTTTCGAGCACCTCACGATAAACTCAAATTTTTCGAAGCTGGTGTACTTTCATCGGCCTTGTTCACATGTGAAGTATGGAATTTTGAGGGTGTCAGTCTAGATTTATTGTTTTTTATATTCATCAAAACATTTTATATTCGCTACCTCGTTATGTCCCTTCGTACATTATTTACTTTGAATTTGATCACCTGCTCCTTCATTTTACTGTCCTAAAACGAACAATAAAATGGTTAGATAGGGTTCTTGGGTTGCCCGAAACAAGACTGTTAAAAACGTGCGTTAGATTTTGCATTGCGTCAAAAATAGGCTAGGGAGGTCGTTTTCTCGACTTTTTGAAAAAAAATTACCGGGAAAAATTCCCCAATCACTGACCTTTAATTTCTTCTGCTCCCTCAATAGTTCCAGAATCGTCCTCGACGCTGGGAATCATTTTATGAATATCTATCTTAACCCAATACGTAACTCGGATTTCCACGATTTTTATAAAAATCTTGATTTATATTTCCTCCCGGAAGAATATATGAATGGTAACTACAGTTTCATTTACATCAAAAATATACTGCATGCACGCTGTTACTCCATAGAGAGGGAATCGATAGATTCCGCCTTACTTGCCCATTCTGCAAACAAGAATGTGCCCCCTGATTTTGTTTTGTTCATGTGTAGTGCTACAGGGAATCAGATATTCACTGCCACAGTTAAAATTCTTCTCGTTGTTTGATCTGGTTAAATTCTTGATGATAGATACTGTTTTAGTGAATGATTTTTTAATATCTCTTAAAATGTTTTTGCGAGGAAAATTCGATTTGTTTCTGAGCTGCTGTGTGTTTTTTTTGTACTGCATTGTGACATTTCTGTGTAACTCCTAGTGATCTAATTTTTTGATTGTGTACGTCACCTATTTGCCGTTCTTTTGCTGCTTGATTGTAATGTAAATAATGATAATAAACTCATTCCTACATCAATGGTCATAAAATTCATAAATATACATTAATATTATTACTTGACGAATTTTATGAAACCAAGTTAGCCAAAATCTGATCATTATTTTATCTAAGCGAAAACACAAACTGTATCACAACATTTCAAAGAATATAACAAAAATTTCGCTTCCAAAGTAAATAAATAGATAAGGAGTTAGAAACCTCTTTCACTAATCGTCAAAAATTGAAATTTCATGTACCATAATTAAATTCACTTTAAAACAACGAGAAAAAAAAAATAGGACATCGCATCGGATAACCGACGACATTATTAATAACAACAAATAATAATTTTCGAACATACTTGATAAAAACAAGAAAACAAAAGAGAAACAAAATATTTCTAAAAGAAAAAGTAAGGAAAAATTACACTAAAACCTTTATTGAATTAATTTACGTTAATACATTTAAGGCCCATAAGTGTGTATACACTTGAAGTATTTAGTGAAATTTTTATCAGTTTTCCCTAATTCTCCAGAATATTGCACTATATGTATACTTTTTTTCATTATCATTATAAAAAATTTATTATTATTCTTGTCTTGTAGCTGTCACTCAATCTATCGCTGAAGAATTTAAAAAAAAAAAAATGAATAAATCTTTATTTTTCCTATCTTAGATGTGAAACCCGTCAAAAGTTAATGCATTTTACGAATTTTTTAGTTTTTAAATAAAACAATTTTTTTTTAAACCGTTATTACGCTGTCAACTCTTTCCTCCTTGAAAGGTCTCTCTCTCTCTTCTCTGTTTTTTTATTATTTTTCTTCAACGTAGAAAAATCAGGAGAACATTATTATTATTATTTTTTAAATTTTTGTGTTGAAATTTGAAACTCGAATGTAATTAAAAATTATTTTTGTTCGTCCGCCTTCAAAACAGGAAAATGTTTTGTTGGAAGGAGAGAAGAGATGGGTGTTGGAGAGCCCTCCTCGCTTGTCGCTTCTAATTTCTTTGGCCTTCTAGTTTAAAGTACTTTATTTTCCTTCGTTTTTTTTTTTTTTTTTGCAACGTAACGCATAATTACTAATGCCATGCTTTAATTACATTAAAGCTTAGTCTCTCTCGTGGGCCTCTTTTTTTTACATCATTCTCATTATTATATATATATATTGTGGTTAAGGTATTTTAACTGGTGTTTCTTAAGCCTTGCATTGATTGGATATCGGGGTTTAATGAAGGAGGTAAAAAGATGTTACCAGTGTGCGGATTTTCTTATAGTTATTTTGAAGTATGTGCAAGTGAATGTATGTCAGTGTAAACTATGTCTATGCCAATAGTCTGACAAGAAAAAAATCTGCGTGAGAATCTCGCGCGATAGAAGTGAAATTCCTAGGTTGTTTAACCCCTAGGCTGCGGGAATAGTATAGGAACACACGCTCCTTCCTATATATACTCCATATTAACCCAATTTTCTTTTCTTCCAAACTGTGTGCATCACCCATGATACTAAAATGGATGCGTTAGGATTTCAGAGGCGTCACAGGCTAGGGGTTATATGTCTTTGTCTTTGTCTGGAGCAAAGCGTCCAAACCAATCCCCCACCCAACTTCATTTCCTTACACCGCCCAATCTCTATTGACATCCCCATCACCACCACGACCCATCTACTTCTCGGAACTTTGTCACACAATCAGTCACTTTACGGAACCGGATTTGAGGTTGCGTTCCACTTTCTGAAACGGATTTTCTTTCCCTCACAGAAGTTTACTCTTATGTCACTAAAGAAGTTTCACTTCAAAAAAAAAAAAAATTGATCTAGTCCCTAGTTGTAAATAGCGTACTTCATAAATGCTGTCAGTAGAATTGATCGATAATCGGGTAGTATTTATTTTATAGCATAATGTGAAAGAGATTTTTACCCATAATTTAGTCTGATTGTAGCGAATCACGATGACCGAAAAAAAAAAAAGAGTCATCAGCGACAGTGAATTCTGACAAATGGCTGTGTATTGTCAAAATGGCTAAAATGTCATTTCTGTACATAGCATCATAGTTTAGTCTGAAACATTACTGCTGTACAAAATATAATCTCAAACGTTACTGTTGTACAAAACATAGTCTGAAAAGTTGCTGTACGTGCACAGTATAAAACGTTAGTGCTCTACGTGGCACAGTGTAAAACGTTCTTGCTGTACGTAATACAATATAAAACGCTCTAGCCAAGTTCGAAACGTCTTTGTTGTGCCAAGGATCATAGCTCAGTCTTGAAACGTCATCACTGTACAGAGCATAGTATGAAATGTCGTCGTTGGAGTACGTAGACTGAAAGGTTGTTGCCATATGTAGCATCATAGCATAGTCTGAAACGCCATTGCTGTATATGACATAGACTGAGGAATTGTTGTTGTACGTAGTATCGCAGCATTGTTTGAAACTTCGCATCGTTGCTGCACATAGCATAGTCTTAGAATTAATTTTGAAGTCGTTTAAAAAGAAATACGATAAACACGTTGGGGTAAATCGAGGAGCTATCCATTCTTAGAATAAGACAACCATAAGTATTATTTATGGTCATTGTATAATATTTTATCATGTGTATATATTGATTATAACTTTTGTTAATTGCATTTTTAATTGGGTTGCTGTATTTTTGAAATATATGACATCCATATTTTTATGGGCATCTTTTTCTCAGCCACCCCGTTGGTCATTTTGCCTGTTGTGGCGTTGTATTTGTATTTGTACTGTACATATCATTTTATATTGTTCTTATTGTCCATAACATAGTCTGAAATGTCTTTGCTGCACATAGCATAGTTTGAAACGTCTTTGCTGTACATAGATAGCATAGTTTGAAATGTCGCCACCGTTCTCAGCATAGTCTGAAACGTCACCGCTGCACACAACAAAACATGAAACGTCGTTGCTATATGTAGCATCGTAGCGGGCTACGATAATCGTTCCAGCACATAGAATAGTCTGAAGCGTTGTTGCTGTTCACAACATGGTCTGAAACGTTGTTGCTGTCCACAGCAGATTCCAAAACGTAATTATTTTTCGTACCATCGCCGTCGTTGCCGTACTTGTTATACAATTATGCCGTTTCGCACACTGTTGTAAATTCTTTTCCGTGTATTTTAGAGGTAATTTTTCCCAGATTTTCATACATTGCGGAAAAATGCTCTTCGTACATTAAGGAGAAACATGTATCGTGTGTTTTTTTTTTCGAAATACGGTTGATTTCATTCAAGCATAACATAATTCTTTCGGAAATCCCAATGCTTCAAAACATATTGATGGCAATAATATTGTTCCAAATGCTCATAGTCATAGCAGCATGTAGCATCATAGTATAGTAGGGATAGTTATTGCCGTACTTAAGCTATGATGCTGTATGGCATCATAGCTTAATCTGGAAAGTCATAGCAGCTATGCTTCCCATGAAAGCATAGTCTGAGAAGCCATTATCTAGTCGTAGAAGAGCCAATACCCATCGTCGCTGTTGCCGTGCCATACCTATGCCTACATACCTATGCCGTTTAATACGCTGTTGTAAATTATGTTTCGTGTGTTTTAAAATACATTTTTCCCCAGATTTTTCATACATTGCTGTAAAATACTTTTCGTACATCAAGGAGAAATACGCATTGTACGTTGTTCCGAAATACGTTTAATGTAATTCCGTATAACATAATTGTTTTGGATATTAACAATGCTTCAGAACAATCAATGCCAACAATATTGTTCGAAACGATAATAATCCGTCCTTTCTCTTGTATGGTTCTAAATACTATATCATCAACTTACTTGCATCTATATCGAATGGTTTCACGTCATAGTCATATCACACACACACACTCTCTCTACGCACGGAATTCAAAACTACTTCATTCTAGGATTAATTTCAATCGAATACATTTTCGCGACAATCTGGAATTCTCTCTCCGAACGAGACAAACGCGCCGGAACTAATATATGCGTATATAATACACGTAATGTCTATACTTAATTTCGCAATCCTTGCTTAGTCGGTAATTATTTCGAAGTATAACGAGAAACGAGTTTCAAAATTCGAGCAGGAACGTATACACGTAATAACCGGATTCAATTAAATCCCGGACAGCGTAAGTGGTGACAAGGAACGAGTTCGGAAAAGGATCAAATTAAAAGCACCGATCACTCCAATGTCATTACCATGTAACCTACTTCCTCTCGTCACGATACATTTACACACGTGCAGATCTGCGCGTTTACACGTCCGTCCCGATGCTTTTTGTTTTCGCCCGGACGTAACTCGGGGGAGAATTGTGAATGCGGGTCCAGTAATTTCTGGAATGAAATTATTTCTGTATGGATGTAATTGTTTTCACATAGACACACAAAAAAACACACCGAATCGTTTTGTTTTGTCACTGGCAATTAAATCTAGGACTAGTGGTCCGTTTTTCCACTCGTTTGCACCGAATTCGATATCGACCTCATTTAGTCATTACATGCATGTGGGTATTAACGAGCAACAAACGTAAGTCGGGGTGGGATTGATCGACTTGAAAAGAGAGAAAGTCCATGAATAGCAAAGGCAAGAGTGGCGAGAGGTTTGGGAGAAGGAATTTTGTTTCGAGGTCCTTTCACTGTTTAAGCGGATAAAGCGATTAGCAGATTAACACCAAAATTCCATGGCAAATACGATAAATCCGGTTATTATGCTACTATTTTTATCAATTTCCTTGAATTTATCACTTTTATCGGTGGTTATGCATAATCACAAGAGTCCTTGGTATATATAAATATGATAAATTATACTAAATTTATCACATTTGCCTATTATTCATAATGCCCAAGCGTCGTGGGTATATTAAACACGACAAATTGTGCTTAATTGATCACATTTACGGTTATTATGCATAATCACCATTTAGTTTTGAAAAAATAATATAAAACGGTCTTATTGCTTTGATAAGATTTTCATTTAGATGACTGTATCTGTGAGCCAGAGCCTGAACCGGATATAATGAACTCTGATTTAACGAATTTTTTCGAAACATAACCGAAATAACTTCTATTTGACGAATTCTGAAATTTGACCTCGATGTAACGAACTCCTATCAAAGAAATTGTACGATCTTTTCCTGAAAGGAACTCACGTTCAACAAGTTCGGCTCTTGATACGATGATCTCTGTATATCTTAACTCTTACGATTGTTCCCCAATATAATGGACCCACGTTTAACAAATTTAACGGCATTTATTAGCAGATTAAAGATTTCTACAATCGGAACTTGATATAAAAGACGACCGAACTCCCGACATGACGAACTTTCATCTGACATGACCTCATGGCAGGAAATGAAACAGACATGGAAGAAGATTCCACAGCAAGTTATGATATTTCTTGGTCGATGAGACATCCAGAATAATAAAGAATGTACAGGAAAAAGAGTGATTTTGTTTTTCTTAGTTATTAAAATGATTTTTGTGCATAATTTCCCAGTGTCCTTTTTTCCAGATTTTGACCTTCACTATATATTTAAGAATTTTTTTCTCTGATAGTGTATCATTGATCAATTTTTTTTTAACAGGGAAATGTTTAATTCTACTTCTAATGATCTGAATATTCTGAAATATTCATGTAATTCATGAAATATTCAATCTGACTCTGGAATATTCTTGTAAATACATCAACAGGTTTTCGAGACATGGTAATTTTTTCGGTTGTCCTTATAAATTTTTTGTTTTTCTACCACCTTTCCATTGATATCACCGTAACTGCTGGTTCCCTTTTGCCGTTCGTTTGCACCGAAATCCAATATCGACCTCATTTAGTCATTACATGCATGTGGGTATTAACGATCAACAAGCGTCGGGGTGAATAGATCGCCTTAGAAAGAGAAATGATCCACCGAGGCGAAAAGGTCCACGAATAGGGGAAAGGCAAGAGAATGAGTGAGAGGTTGCAAGAAGGCATTTTGTTTCGAGACCCTTTTCGGTGCTTAAGCGGCTAAAGCGATTAGCAGATTAACACCGAATAACATGAAGCCGTTAAGGCTTCCTCTCTGTGTTGTGTGATCCTTTTCCCTCTCCCCCTTAAACCTTGCCTCATCGGTTTTACGTGACCAGACGCTACGATTAGCAAAGAAACGAGCACCCACCCCCTTCCCTTTTGAGCACAAAAGTGGAAATTGCGGTTGAGAACGCGATGGGGGTTAATACTCGTAGGGATTTATTTGTTGCGGCTTTTGTGTTCGTGGAAGAATATAACGTTGGGGAATAGAGAGATCTCTCACGTCGGGAACGTTCTCTTCAACGCGTCTCTCCCTTTTATCTTCTCTCGTTCATTTGGTACGAGATATCTTTATTCATTTCCTGAAGGAATGACAAGAAATCATACGAGCATACATGCCAATCTTGGAACCAAGCCTGTCCGTAGTAGTGCAAATGTTCATTGCCCGGGGGAGAGGAGAGCCCCTCGTCTCCACCCCAAAAAAATATTCCATTGGAAGAAATATGTTGGGGAAGGTGGTGCCACACGCCCCAAAAAAAATGTCTCATGATTTTTTTTAAAATTAAAACAGATTTTCTTCAACTTTAGAAGAAGAAAAAATTGTGAATCTGACATTCTATATCACACGTTGCACTTCACTGACAGTTCGAAAAATATGTGGTAGATGGCAGCACTATAACAAGCATTACACAGAAACGAGCTTTACGTTATGTTCACAATACGGACACGCACATTCCAACATGTACCGATTCGTTAGAAGTTTCGCCGAGGAATATGGACGATGTACATGTGTGGTTTAGTAGTATTATATTAAAATAGCAGTAATGACTGGCTCTGCCCGGGTTTTTTTCATATACTGATAAAAAAGTGACAAACCATTGTTTGGTAACAAAGGTAACTATGGTAGACATTCCAAAAGTTATTGTTGATGGACAGTATTTTGACCCTATGGGGCATTTGCCCGAGTCGGGCGAATTTTTTTAATGCAGCCTACCGTTGGACCCGTTTAGTACACACACAAAATTTGGTAAAGATTGGTATGAAATTGCAGATTTGTTCAGAGATCACAGACGGACGCATAGAAAATCAATTTTTTATATAGATACATGCCGAGTTTTTCATTTTACATCGCCATCTGTGAGTGAAATTTTTCCGGAAGCCATCTTATGAACGTTCAGAAAGTTCAACTTCAAGTGCTGTCTTCTGATGAAAGTCCACAAAGTTCATATCCTCCATATATATTTCTATCAAAACTTTCAAAATCCTTCAAATCAGGACTTAGTTCACCGAGGTCAAAGAAAAAATCTACAATGGCAACAAAAGCAACCCTCTACATTTGTGGCACCAGCGTCTGTACGTCCTACATTAACTTTGTAAAGCGAAAACCTAATAAATTAACCATAATAGGAAAAAATAAATAAATATTTACTGACATTTAATGCATTTTGTGCGTATCAAAAACTGCAAAAAAACCATTTTGAAAATCCCTAAAAACAAATGCTCGATTCTGAAATGGTTACTATACAATATACTAGAAATTTGGAGTTTCCATCGTGAGGGTTGCATATACAATGTATACGGCTTCATGCTGATTTACTCTTGAAACTACTCTTTACTACATTATAAAAATCAAATCAACATTTTCGAATGCTGAAATGCTTTGGCCTCTCGATTACAATGTCTTGCTCGTGGTGCTTGTCACCGAGGGGAGGATTTTCTATAGCTTAAAATCACGATAATGAGGAGCAGCGGAGTCAAGTGATTTCGTGAATTCAAATTAACCCTATCAGTATTTTACCATGAACGAGAGAGAGAGAGACCTTCCCACTAATGAGGTCGAATATTCTGCGGGTCCTACCACCAAAGAAAAGAAAACGCGATTCCCTCTGACGCAGAAAGAGATATGCATTATTCCACATTATTTAAATAATAATAATGACGGCGATACACTTGAGGATTTTTCTCACTGACAATGAAAAACTGGGATTATTAAGTTGTTTTGATCTGATTTTCTCCAAGAAGTATCGGGATAATGGTCAATATATCGGCACGAACCGATATGTATATCCAGTAATGACCTTGAACAAAGAGACTTCTAACTTTGTTAGTTCCATGGACCATTTGTGCCAATAAAATGAAGGCCTGGGAACCTCTCTGCAAAATAATATAATACTCAGTATATATAATACACATGTTCTACCCATGGCATGCGGGATAAATGTGGCTCAGAGTTATGTGAAGAACCCATGACCTCAAACATAATTTTGTAAAAATTAACTAAGCAGCGCGTAACTAGATTCCTTAAGTGAATCGCGGCACATTCCCAGACCACTTAAGTGAATCGCGGCACATTCCCAGACCACTTAAGTGACCCGCGGCCCACTTGCAGATCACTTTAGTGATCTGAAGCACTGTTCTAGATCACTTGACTCGCACCACAATCATACTTCTCTTACGTGAACTGCGGTACACTTCCAGATCAGTTAGTTCATTGACACCGGACCGCTTAAGTGACCCCTCGACACATTTACAAATTGAGTGACTTTGGGTACTCTTCTAAATCATTTGGCTCGCAGCACATTCTTACCTGAGTGATCCTCGGCACATTTTCAGATGTCACTTGAGTCGCTCGCGGCACATTCACAGTTCCTTTATGTGGCTCGCGAGCCGTTTCAATCTCACAAAGTGGCCCGAACTTGTCAAAATGTTGAGGACTATTGTAGGACTATTGACAATAGGTAATTGTTTTTTCACTCATGCTTACGGTCCCACTGAAATCTCTCTAAGAATCCCTAGGGATCCGTGGACTCCTGGTTGAGAATCCCTGCTCTAACCCTTTTCATACACCATACTCAACTTGTTCTATTGTTTCTGAGGAATGTATTCAATAATTTGCTGCACCATATTGTGTAGATTTCAAGGGTTGCGATACTTTCCTACGCGTTTATGAGAGGAAAATTGCGGACAACATGATACGTTTGTCATTGGGTTAGTTTCAAGCATTGCTAGGGGGCGCACACGCTTTTCTAGAAGTACGGAAGTACTAGCACTTGCCTAGAACTACGCATTTCCAATAATATGCAAGTCTCATGTACATTTCCAGAAAAAACGAAGTTTCATGCAAATTTCCAAGAGCATACAAGCTCTCTACACATTTCTAGGAGTAAGCAAGTGTCCTACGCATTTCGATACACACACACGCCCTTTTAGCGCATTTCTAAAATTACGCAATGGGCAACTCCTGCGCATGTCTAGAAGAAGGACACATTCCTCTGTAAATACAAAGTCTCTATACATTTCAAGTGCCAAGCACATTTACGATTTCGTATTAAGCAGCGTATAACTTTTTCTCACGTCGAGAAGTACGCAGTACAAGATATACACTTAAGGTCTCTACACACTACTCTGACGTGCACGTCACGTCAGACAGAGTAGCATGTGGTGGCTTTTATTCATGCCTAAGAGTACGCAACACATACGTATGCCTCTTGCTCACATCTAAGAATACACATCGCGCACCTCGTACTCATGTCTAGGAGCACGCAGTGCATGCCTCTTACTCGTTTTTAGGAGTACGTGACGAATGCTTCTTACTCACATCTAGGAATAAACATCGTGTATCTCTTACGTCTAGGAGCACGCAATGCATACCTCTTAGCCATGTTTAGGAGCACGCAATGCATGCCTCTTAATTATGTCTGGGAGCACGCAATGCATACCTCTTAATCATGTTTAGGAGCACGCAGTGCATGCCTCTTACTCGTTTTCAGAAGCACGTGACGTATGCTTCTTACTCACATCTAGGAATAAGGCATTGTGTGTTTCTTACTTATGTCTAGGAGCACGCAGTGCATGCCTCTTACTCGTTTTTAGGAGTGTACGTGACGTATGTTTCTTACTCACATCTAGGAATACGCATCGTATGCCTAAGAACACGTAGCATATGCCACATTAGGATGTTTAGAGGGTTACGAATACCTCCTTCCATGTAGTATTTGTGTCTTCAATGGTTGGCAACCACTGCTCTACGCCTATAACAATAAATAAATAAATAAAAACACTGGTGCAGATAAACCCTATAATCATCACGGCTCAAGGTGCGTTAATTAAAACCTCGATTTCTCCCTGGCGTAAGCCAGCGATTTAGTTAACGCCCTTTATTCGTATTACTTCGCACTACTTGACGTGTCGCCATGGATTTAGACCTCCCCGCATCCAATGAACAAACATAGAAGAGAAAGAAAAATTCAAGTTAAAATTTGATCTAAATGAGAAACTCCGACATAATTATTTTTCCCGTTGAGGAAATTTTTCTGAATTCGAAATACCACGAAACTGAAAATAATGATGGATCACCGAACCTGATAACATGCCTTACATCCTCATAATGTTGCTGCTTCTCCAATTTTTCCGCATCATAGGTATCTAGTTCCCTTTATCCTCAGTATTTTTCCGCGTCTTTCGGCAAATTATCATTCATTAGAATGAAATTTGCATACAAATTACACATAGTAAATTCTAGGGGGAAAAAAATGAAAACCAGTATTTGAAAACATTTTTTGAAATTACATGTGTCGGGAAAAATGATAAATACGTACAGGGTAGGCCAAAAGTTGATGACACGTTTTAGAATTAAATAGAAAATTACCCACCTTGGCTTATAAAGGGGGGAACCCTGGAGTCAAATGCTTGTCATGACAAAGCCTTTATTTTTAAAGATGAAAATTAAGGTATATCCGACTCACTTTCCTGTCACTTTTCTATAAAATGACATTAGAGTGAACTTTAATAACATTTTTTTTTTTGATAGAAAGTGTCTCAAAATGTGAAGAAAATAATAAATTATGGTCTACCTAAAAGTACGATTTTTTGAAAAAAGTAATTTTTTACGTCAAATTTTAAGCAAAAATCATGTAATATTTGAAACACGATTGCAAAATGTTCTATTTATGAAATGTTTTGTTATTTTCACAGTACATTAAGTTAGAAATGATGCAGGTTATGAACTAAAATTTGAGAAAGGATTGAATAATATGCTCATAAGTTGAACCGAAATCCATTGATGCACGTGTGATTTTTCTGAAATTTCTTTTACATATCCTGTATAAAATACTGTTACTAGACAGATATATGTGATAAACCTTAGATTTTGATTTATAATCTCAATAATATGTGTCAGAATATCACATTAAAATTGAATTCAGCGTTTCAAACTGAAGTAAAGAGTGTCAAAAAATATTCTTCTTAGCACGTTAAGTTAGCGCAACACTAAAGTGAGCGTGAATTCTGTTCTAAACGTCATGTAAACAAAACAAGTCCTGTTTTGGAATCGCAAGAAATAAAGCGTTCATAAAAACGGTATTTTCTAGTAAAATGATATTTTAGACGTAGTCCGATACATTAAAGTGAATGAATTCCAAAAGGGACAAAATGGACATTCTTTCTAAAACGACTAGACAGCCAAACTACGTTAGAGGTAACACGGGAAAACTGTGTCTAATAAAAACGGGATTAATGGTATGAGCATACAATTTCGAGAGGATCGCGCGCATCTTACATGATTTTAATAATGTCGTGAATGTCGTTTGCCATCCCGGCCATCGAACAAAAAAAAAATCTTGATCATTAGAACCGTTTTATTGCAAACAACATTCTCGTATACACTATTTCGTCAAATGCCCACTAAGTAGTGTGTATATATATATATATATATACAATTTTTCTCCAATTTCTAGAAAAATACTGAACGAATCGCACTGAAAGTTTTGGTCATATATACCCTATGTTGATACTCCCCATTTCCAGTGAAAATTCAGTCACAATTGTATTTGGGGTACTGGCAAAAAATTAATAAAAATGTTTTTGATCAACCATTTATATCAGACAAATCAGCAAATATTGTAAATTTAACAAAATGTTATACAAACTTTGTGCAATACTGGTGTGCATTTTCGTGAAAATAGCACGTATGTTCACGATAATATGGATGTTTTCTATAAAAATTCCAATTTTCACCACATGTTTTCTTTCCTTATAATATGAAATTGGTTTTCAACCAGTTTTTACGAAATTTACAGTAAAAATGGCGCTATGCATGCAACATATTTATAGAAACGTAAAATATGGTTAAATATTAATCGATGAGGTATGAATATTTTTAGTAAATTATTATTAATTGCACATATGCACAAGAAATGCATGCACCTTATATGAAAATTCCAACTGAATGCCGTGAAAATTCCGAAAGATATACGCGATATCGTGAGCTGTAATTTCGAAACTTGCTGAAAGTTACTGATTAATAAGGGATTCTCCACAAATTGGTATACGATTATTTTCTGTTATTCATCATTGACTTCATTATTTGTATGGTTTGTTCATTTTGACATCACACACACGCGTGATACGCTAAAACACTTCTCTTACACAGCATCAGACACGCGTCTTTGCTCGTCCGCATTCTGAGCGAATTGGGCTTAAGCATTTTTTCTATAAATTCGAGAAAATATCTAAACTCCTAAGTAGACACAGAATTTTGGCTATAAAGTGTGGGTACCAATTGATTGGTTTTATACTATTATATTCTCAATTTTTAATGGAAGTTTTGCCAACGCATTATCCTAGCATGATAATCATGGAAAAGATGTTCACAAAATAAAATGAACACATATCTGAATCGAAATCTCCATCAACTAATTACATTCTCCTATGGTACCGCGAACGCCATAATGAATCCGATCGACTATATTTATTAATTATACAAAACTCTATTAATGAAATGCTCATTCCGAAAACGGAGCTAAAAAAAATGAAATATGTTTTCCCCATTTGATCTCTCATTAGAATCGTATTTGACATTTATTACAAAATACGATTCGAATCGTAAAAAAAAACGAATAAACGATACATATATTTTTTTCGTAAATTACTAAGAATCGCATCATTTCTGAGAAAAGCTTACGAACGGAACAAACGAGAAAAAAAAAGAAGGGAGTTTCAGGCGAAACATTTTGTTTCTCATTAATCGTGTTTCATGAGACGGGAACAGGATGAGAATCGATCTCCACGGCTTCGAAATGCTGGAAGGAGAAACCAAAAAGAGGAGAGAGAGAGAAATAGCATTTAATTAATTTCAACGGAAACTTTCCAGACATTACAAGTTCTAAGTAAAAAGCAATAGCTTTTACTTCAAAGAGGTTGCCAAAAAATCAAATCCTTAGACTTGCATGAACGGTGAGGTCCACGCTTACGTACAGCTAGACGGTGGTACAAGAATATTTTGCTAATGAAATTCTCGCAATAAATTCAATCAAAATTTCTCACGTCAGTACAGATAACGGCACGTATTGCAAATAATTGCGTTATTCTGTTTTTCCGTGATATAACGTCGATGTGGTTGGTTCCCGATTTCGCTTAAGTGAAACCAAGGATAGGAACGGATTCTCTGATGGAATGCTTTAGTTTAGTCAATTCCCTATGGATCCTTATAGAACGAATCGCTTACGTGATCTAAAGCTAAACGTTTCTAATTGAAGGTCTAATCACTATAGTTCCTGTTGAGTCTCTTATGGCATGGTTAAATACACAATTTGTGCCCCTCGCGTTATGCTAGGGGGTCATTCAAGTATTACGTCAGCAGCGATGGGGGAAGGGGGTTTCCGATTTGCTGACTTTTAATGACGGGGGGGGGGGGGTTGGATGATGCTTACGTCACCAACCACCCTTTATGAAAAATATGAAATGTTCTTGATGACATCTTATTCGGTGCTCCAAAAACGAGAAAAACCGTTCTCTAGTTTGTGGTCACCTGAACTAACATTCTCCCTAAATGATAAATCCCTTACAGAGCACTTCAGAAATATCTAAATGTTTCACGGATCCTTCAAGTACTCAGGAAATGTGTCCGGGTTGCTTAAGTGCTATGGAAATGTTTACGGGCCACACTTAAGTGCTGTCGAACGGTGCAACGCATCACTCATGTGATCCGTAATTATGCCACGGATCACTTAAGTTATCAGGGAATGTTGCGCGGGTAACTTGAGTGATGTAGAACCGCACCGGGGGCCGCTTAAGTGCTCTAAAATTGTGCCACATGTCACTCAAAGGATCTTTAAATGTGCCACGGATCGTTTAAGTGTTCTGGAACTGTGTTGCGGGTCTACTTCACTGATCTAAAAATGTGCCACGGGCCACTTAAATGCTCTGAAATTGTGCCACGGGTAATTTAAGCGATGTGTAAAAATGTGCCGCTTAGTTCATTTTTACCAGAATGGATTTTAGGGGGCAATCCACATCATATAGCTTTCAGGGCCACATTTGTTACACGGGTCAAGGGTTTACCATCTATGACTTAAAGGGTGGGAATGAATTTCTTAAAGAGGAATTTTGAGTTCTTACAATACAATACAAAGCAATGCCACAACAGACAAAATGCCCAGCGAGGTGGCTGATAAAGTGTAATTATCTGGAGGTGGGTGGATTTGAACCCATGTCCATGTACCCTGAACTCTTCCCATCTCTAACTCTGTATCTTACCAACCCACCCTTCTTACGATAGCAGTCTATCTTACCCTATCTTACCCTTCAAATAGCATTGAAATTAACAGAAATCGATTATAATAACATATAAAGGTATTTTCTTTCAGAATTTTTATTTTTTTTAATGCTTTTTTACATTAAAAACATTTTTTTTTCGTCGTTGAGAGTGCATGAACCCCCATGCCCCCCCCCTTCCGAGTAAGTTTCTGATCCCACCAATATGCGTAGGGAAGTAGTAGGGGGCAGTGCTAACGAACTTTTGCTTACAATGGGCGAGGGGGGTTAAAAATAGATAAAAATGTGCTGACGTAATACTTGAACGGCCCCTACGGCCGCACTCATGTCCTGACTGGTTCAATGATCATTCGAAAATATTTGCTTCCAATGGTTGCCACCCCTGCTGCAATGAAGAACCATCAGCATAGGAAAGCTATACCATGGCTCAGTTTTGCCAAATGTTTCTTGGATAGTAGCATCCAGAACACTTTGTTGCAACTGGATGTTAAGAAAACCAATACGTAGTCCGATGAATTTTAAGATCAGGAAGGAAGCGACTTCTTTGACTTGGGGTTGGAACGTCCTTGTCGTTCCCTTTGACCAGCCTTCCAATATGTTCCATCCTCCAACATCTGCGTTGCTACTTTTCCTACGGTGGCCTGTCAGTTGGAAATTTCTTGGAATATGGACTGGACCGTCATTCGGTTGGCGATGTCCGAACATTTCACGATTATTGCCAATACGGAAGCTGCCACACAGTACTCACCCACGACCAACTTCAATTCCTGCAGCAAACATAAATACATAGAAGAAATATACACTCTGGATAGCTTTTTAGAAAATATCCTACAAGCCTACTGCATATCTCTGATTGCTGTGTAAACTCAATTCAATTTATACCTGTCAAAAAAGGCCAACCAAGTCTAAAATGTATAATTTAAATCAGTGTTTTTCAACTCGTCGTTCACGGATTTCCAGGGTCAGTGAGGGTGCCGGGATAACTTTTTATTTAGGGATCATTCAAGTATTACGTACACAGATTGTCAGCCATTTCTGACCCCCCCCCTACCCTTGTCAGCAAAAGTCAGCAAAACACTGACCCCCTTCCCCCCCCCCCCCATCGAAGCTGACGTAATACTTGAATGACCCCTTACAACTATTGCATGAATGACACATCCTGTTCAGTTAAATTGTAATTTATTCAATTGTTTCATGATATGCGCATTGTAAAAAGCAATACATTTAGGGTTTTGCGGGAGAGCGGCGTCGAAATTTTTATCCTGAAGGGTGGTCCTAGTTACATTAGTCTTTATTAAGTGGGGGGGGGGCGTCTACGACATCAACAATGCTGGGAAACACTGGTTTAAAGCGTTCACTCTGTCTACAGTAGAGTAAATAGGATTAATCGGAAATCCTTCATTAAAAATCTCCCGGTAAGAGTTTGAGTGTCACCGTGATCCATGGTTACTCATGTAAATGGACGAACCAAACGCTGAAAACGACATGGTAACTAACGCCCTTGGACAAAAATTTTTGAACTGCTCGTCACTTAATCCACCGTTAAGTACTTAATCTGATTCAATTTTCCCGTCAACGAGGGATTGGTGTTTATTAAAGAGGATGAAGTCTCCGCCTCCTAATCCCGATTGAACCTTAATCCTCGCACTCCATGCAATTAATCAAATTTAATCTGAGAGCGGAAAGCAACGGGCTCCGAAAAATTCGTGTTTATCGTAGAAATGTTCCATTAACAAAATTCAACCGATATTTGCGTGTGCGTCGGATATACAGGGTGGGTAAAAAGTGATGGACGCATTTTAGAGACTAATAAAAATCAACCAGTTGACATCAGTTTGCACCAAGATTTTTAGACATTTCGATATCAAAACCCCTTTCATTTGTTTAGATGTCGCTGGAACCAAATGGGCGCCCATAATGAGATGTGGAGATTTTATATAACGCAAAAATCTTAACAAAAATAAATTATGCATTGTTTTGTCGTTTTTCATGTGATATGTCGAATTTTTGTGATGCAAGTGCCATCTGTGGTGAAATTGCAAACTTTTTTATTATTTATTTGGGGAAAAAATAACTCGAACTTTGATAAGTATTTTGGTACAAACCGTAGTTGTATCTCCGTTAATCAATCTACAGCGATATTTTTTGTATCCTATTTGGTATCATAGGCTTGCATTGCTGAGAACACAACAAAAACGAATTGGGGAGAAAAACTGACATGGACCAAGACGGTGCAACAGCAGCGCACCCCTCCCCCCAAAGAGTTTTTATCCCCACCCACGATCTCAACTATACCATACATACTCAACTCATGACACCACCTGGCTGATGCGAAGGTGAATTCAGGAAAGAAAGAAAACTCACTCGCCCACGCGGGGATTCCAACCCACGTCCTCTCACTTGCCAGGTGAGAGCCGTAGACCATTAGACTATTAGATTAACATCCATCTTCCTTTAGAGATCGAGTGCGCTGAATGGGACCGTATATGGACGGTCGAATCTAACTCAGGCCAGAGATAACTATACTGATGGCTACTTATCCAAGGATTATGTTTTTCTCCACTATCCATACGAAGGCTTCAAACAGCTGGCTGACGTAATACTTGGATAAGTCGCCATCTGGTGGCAATGTCAGTATTGTGAGCTGTGACATGAGTTAGGCCCCGTTCAGCGCAATCAAGCTCTAAGGAAAGGTTGATGTCTGTTGCCTTTGTAGTCTAGTGGTCTAGGGCGCTCACCCGGCAAGTGAGAGGACCTGGGCTAGATTTCTTCCTTTCTTGCCTAAATTGATCTTTGCATCAGCCAGCCCTTGAAAACCTTTGCATGGATAGTGGAGAGTGACATAATCGCATAATCCTTAGATAACATATCAATAAATGCATATATCGCATTAATGTAATTATGTTATGGTGGGTTTGATATTCAAAGGCCGAAATATAGCAATTTTTTGGTTTGTTTTCGTTTATTAGAAAATTATTGTTGAGAGTCGTCATCAATCTGCCGCAGGCAAACGTTCTCATTCCAGACCATATCGGAAACAAACTTGGCAATGGTGCATGTCCAGTGGCGTAATGGTTAAGACGACGGACATGAATCTTGAGTCTAGTGGTTTTTTAATTGGGTTGCTGTGTTTTTGAAATGTATGACATCTATATTTGTTATGGGCATTTTTTTCTCAGCCACCTCGTTGGGCATTTTGCCTGTTGTGGCCTTGTATTTGTATTTGCAAATTTCACAGAGGAATGTTTATACTCGGTGTGGTTCAATAATGCGCAGTAGAATGTGGATGGCGCAACATAAGGGTCAATGCTGCTTTACCGTTTAAATGGCAATGACGAGATATCTCGCCTCGACAAAAGCCTCTCGTTTCAGCATTGACAAGCTCAGATATTTCGCAAAGTTGATTTCCCCATGGAAAACTTTTCTCCTATACCCCTTAGTTTGCACCTGCTGAAAATCAGAAGAAAGATATTGGACAAAGTGTGGCATTTAGAACGGGGGAAGGGGGGGGGTTTAGTGATTTCTGATTGCTGCTTAAAGGACTAAGCCAGCTAAATTCGAATAAGTGACGCATGTTGAAAGCTGCGTACGAACTACTACTACTACTAAACTGTACACACGCCTCGTTCACATTCCTCTATGGAAACTATGGAAATTCTAACGCATTAGTACATTCGAGAACGTTTTGAGTGTGTGCGTGCGTATGCCCTACAAATAAACGTGAGGACTTGTCCCATTCAATGCAACTTAAATTTATGTGTAATCATTTGTGCGATTCTGTCACAATAATCCGTTGCTTTTAAATACTTTTAGCCTGGACATCCAGGGAGTGTCCGTAATTGGGTAGTAAAATACACTGTGTGCGAAGCCCATTGACGTTTTTCAAAAGAAGTGTCGGTTAACGGGAGGTGTCTGCAAACGGGTATTGTTATGGGAGGTTCCACCGTACTGCTTCACCGCACGCCAACCCCGGTCATATTGTCATACAGCAACTCACTACCGATTGAGTTGAATCGGAAATGGGGGCGCCATCTGTCGATGGTCACCGTCATCTTCGTTAGGGAGAGAACTTGTAATCTATGTTCTTTCCCGGGATTGAACCCGTGGACCTGAAGGTAGCCTTCATGGTGGTAGACGAGCATCATACTACTGCAACACTCGAGCACCCAGCATTACACAGGGGCAGCTGGATTACGGTGAGTTAATTCGTTCAAGTCAATGAAGTGGTCAGCCAAACACTAATCTTTTTCCCGTATCCACTGGAATACATATATTTTTTTTCTTCCTGAGTGTGTAGATATTGTGGACGATGGTTATGGAGTGTCGGTGCAATAAGCTCTGTCATTCAGTTCATGAAGTTGCCATCGGGTACTTGGTACGCACGCATCATGAGTGACAGTACACTTGCAGGAGACTTATACTGTTTCACATATTGGGCCATCCTCTTGTCGAGCCTGATCCAATTATCATTCTCCAATATTTGCTTGCAACTTTTGCCCCTTCCCGCTGCAATGAAGCACCGGCAACATGGTCTGGCCGAGTTTGGCCCAATGTTTCTTGGCGAATATTTGCTTCCACAAGACTCTTCTTTGCTGCGACTGTAGGCGTTCTTCGACTAATGTGTGGCTAGACGGATTGGAAGATTGGGAAGGAAGCCGGTTTCCTTGATTCGAGGTTTCAGGTCCTGGTCGTTCTCTTTGACCAGACTTCCAATACTTTCCAGCCTCCAAGATTTTATGATCGTCAATGGTGGAGTGGCCATACTATTCAGCCATGAACTTCCACCAACCGCTCGGAACGTATTGGTCCAGGTTAGACACGAGTGCCAGTCTTCCAATATCTTCCAGCCTCCAAGATTTTATGACGATCATCACCAATGGTGAAGTGGCCACACAACTCGTCCATGACCAACCTTTGAACGTATGGGCCAAGCTAAACACACACGAGTTCAGCCTCGGCTTTCGACTCATCTACCTTCCAGCCTCCAAGATTTGATTATCATCGCCAATGGTGGAGCGGTCTCACCACTCATCCATGACCAACCATGAAACGTATGGGTCAGGCTAGACATGATAGTGGTCTCGGCTTTCAACCAGCCTTGCGATTCCTCCCATCCTCTCAAAGATTTGACGATCATCGCCATTGGTGGATCGATAACACTACTCGATTATGACTAACCCTAACGTAATTCGTACGATAATCAAACATAAACATAACAATCAAGAAATCAAACTCTAGCTTTAATTAACTCGACGAATCATCTGAAATCAACTCCAATAATGGCGGACGTACGCTCTTACTACTAAGATAAGTCTCTACGGGAATTTCTAATACTAATTTTTTTTTTTTTTGGTCAATGTCTAACTGATCGAAATAGCTGTAAGGTAGGCAGGAGATCCAATCACATGATCGCTACGGCGGGCTTCTTCTTCTTGCCGGCCGTCTTCTTCTTCTTGCTGGCTTTCTTCTTGGCCTTGGTCTTCTTCTTGGACTTCTTAGCGGAAGCCTTCTTCTTTTTCTTGGCGGCAGAAGCCTTCGCCTTGGCCTGGGCCTTCTGGACATTCGCAGCAGCAGGTTTTGCGACTAGTTTCACGATCTTCGGGACCGTGGCGACGGCGACGCTGACGCTATTTCCTTGCGGCCGGGCTTCTCCGGGAGTGGTCATTTTGATGATGTTCAGATCCATGATCGGTAATCACTGTTTGGCGCTCGATTCCTGAAGGTGAATGGATGACTGATTGAGAGAGAGTTTTCTTCTCAAACTTCCGACGAAGAGCTCCGACACTACACTATCCAATGAATGAGATGGTTTTAGAACGTCAGTCATTCATCTAGAACTTTCTGCTCGGAGATCGCGCGAGATCACGTTCCGATTCACGTTTTTACATAAATCTAGTCTCAGCCTTTTCAATGGACGCTGTTTCCATGAAAATAATTTTAAATTAAAATTCGACAGTGGTTTCTGTTCAGTCAGTTGAATAATGTGTTTCAGGAGCCTATATCACACAAGGGTGCTTAACTTTAGGACCGTATACGCCACTTAATTGGTTTGAAAATCGTCGAGGGCCACTTAATTAAGTACTCTGGAACAATACCAAAGGTCACACAAGTAATCAGTAAATATTCCGTGGGCCACTTTTTCCGGGTGCCACTCATATGATCTGAAAGTGTGTCATGAGTCGTTTATGCTTTGTGATGTGGAATTTCACCGTGGGTCGCATAATTGATCTGAAAATGTGACGCTTAGTTCACTATTGATGAATCAAGTTTGGGGTCAGGGTTCACACGTCAGATGACTCCGAGAGCCACATTTGGCTCTGGGGCCACGGATCCAGCATATGCTATATCATGAAATTTTCTGATATTGATTTCGATGAAATTCATTTTGCTATACGAAGTTATCACTACTAACACCGTGCATTTACCTGACAAATATTCCCCCGGAAAATTACTAACGCAGAGGTTCTTAACCTTTTTCAGCCCCGACCTAAAATCAACAACAATATCAGCTTTACGAGCCATCTTACTATTTCTAAACCACTCACGTACCTGAACTAAATTCCTCTATAGTGTTTCTAACGAATACATACGTATTGAAATGTGCGTGTGCTGCAAACCTAACGTGTAGTCTAGTTATTAGGAATGCTTGTTATGCGGTCAAGTACTGTTGCCATCTGTCTTCCGAATTCGGCAGCAGACACTTCAGCAGATTAAGTTTTGTCTGCTGCGTTTTTTGTCGAATAGCGTCTAACGCTCTAACGAATGCAGTGGTATCTCCCCTCACGGACACTTTTCTGATCCCGTGGAATAGGGCTTCAATGTATTTGATTTCCCGTTACATGAACCGATGAACACACTCGATAACGGACAGTAAATCCAGGCAAAGTCTAATTTTTTTCTAAACTGAATTTATTAATTTTGGCCATAAGAGGCCATTCAAGTATTACGTAAGCAGATTTTAAGCCATTTTTGACCCCCCCCCCCTGTAAGTAAAAGTTAGTAAAACACTGACGCCCCTCCCCCCCGTCAGCAAAATTTCGTGAGCAGCTTAGAATATTTCATATCTTCAAAAAGGGGTGGTTGATGACGTAAGCAACCTTCAAACCTCCCTCCCTCCTTGTCATCAAAAGTCAGCAAATCCGAACCCTCCCCCCCCGCCTCGATGCTGACGTAATACTTGAATGACCCCTAAACAAAGACTTTATCATATTCAACTGGGATTATGTTTGATCCCAAGCTCGTGTTGGTAAATATGACAAATCTCAGCATTTGATTACTTTATCTACTGAATAAAGATTCAAAGATGATGAATTCTAATTGTAATGTTGGTTTTGTGTGCGTATGTTGATCTGAGTATGAAGGCTGATAATGTTGTTATGAATGCTTTTATCTCCGCACTTATTTCAATTATAATTCAATTTACATTTTCAAATACGTGAACTGCACTTATGATGCAGTGGTAAAAATAATTGATTGATTCAATGAAGAGAATTAAGGTTATAAATTTTCCCCTGTTATTTATCAGACTTTATTTGAAAATTATGCATAATCGCTGGTAAAAGTGATAAATGCAGCGAAATTTATTCAAACTTTCTTCACATCGAGACGATTGGTGATCACGCATAAACACCGGCGTGAACCACAGAAGACAGAAACACTAATTTCAGGAACTCACCGAAGCCAAACGCCGTATAAATGTGAAATTCGTACAAACGAAGTTATACTGTATTGCGTTTTAAATGAAATTCAGGAAGATGAGGGGGGTAAAATATTACTTATATATTGTTTCGAAAATGAAGGAAACCACACACATGCTCATACATAGATTGATGTTTCTTTTCGAACGATCTTATCCACCCTCGTCTCCACTATTAAGAGATTTATTACATATGTTGTTTTTTTTTTAATGGGAGAAAAAAATCGAAGTTTGTTTAATCAGATCAAAAAGGTTCGTGGATCCAAACATTATTAAAACGTAATTTCCCAGAGATATTTAATTTATCAATAAGAAACCCCTTGCCTTTTATGTAAATAGCCTCGAGCACTATGACAACCAAGAATATGTCAAAAAAAGAAATCTATTTTTACGTACGTCGTTTCTTCTTATCGACGCTAAATTTTACGCCAAAAAACTAACGATAAATTACCAAGATTCATATCGAGTTTCCTTTGTTTGCTCAACGTTCCATTCAGCTAAAATAAATTACAAAAATAACAATAAAAAGAAAGGGGGGAGGAAAGTTAATTGAAAAGATAAACACAAAGAAAAAAATAAGAAAGTGTAAAAATCAGTTTAAGACGTCAAAGTAAATTCAATAGAAAACACCGCATTCGAAACTTGTCGTATCCAATAACAAATGAATCCTAAACAATTGTTTTAATTGGCTGCAATAAGAAAAACGGGACACACGCGGGAAACAAAACGTGTCTCGGGGCGATGTTATCTGCGGACAGACAGTAAAACACAGTTATTTGTTCTTATGCATATGTACGAATGTCTTTTTTGATGCTGTTTTGATTTTTTTTTTTTTTTTTTTTTTCCAAATCGCAATTGTTATTTGAGTTTTGGATTCTAGCCTATTTACACCAAACGCCCTCCCGCCACTTCCAGTGAAATCGAATATCGGTGAACACATGCTGCCGTTAATTGCGTCACCTTTCTCTTCCCGTTGAAGTGTAAAAGAGTAAATATTTGCTAAAGGGTTCTCTAATTAGCGATGGAAGGGCTCCGACCTTATAACGGGATGAAGCAAATAATTGCGAGGGGGAAAAAAAAGCGTGATTCCAATTACTTTGCTTGGCATATTCATTGTAGGCATCTCTCTACTGATACGGGGGCGAGAGTGTAGTTAAATTGCTTCCTCCACCACTTGGCTTCCGATTCCCGATCGTCATTTTACTGGATAAGCACTCACAATTTATTTACCTAAACCTTTTCGTATAATGCGTTATTGTAATTTCTTGATAATATTTCCATAAAATATAAATTTTTTAATGGTGTATTTAAAAATTCAAGGATATTATGCTTCTTTAATTAAGAAGAAACAAAGATACGGTCGCCAATTAATCATTGATACAATATCCCTTTTGAAACTTGGTGCCACAAATATTTAAGTTTCGTTTTGTAACTGTAGGACTTTTTTATTTTGCTTAAGGGAGGTAAGCCCTGACTTAAAGGATTACGTAAGTTTTGAGTTGGAAATGTGGTGGATGTGAACTTTGGGGGCCTCCCATCTGAAGCCAGCACTTAAAGTTCAACGTTCAGGAGGTTCCAGATGGCGTCCGGGAGGAAGTACCTGCGGGAAAAGTGTGATTTAACACGTAATATTTAGCAATGAAATCCTAGAAAAAATCGTACGTGAAAATGAATATACCCTGCATCGTCTTGGATGAAAATTTTTGAACGAAAATAATTATTTATCCACAAAAGATGAAAAATAATTGAAAACAAAATAGCAATAAAGATTCACCGAGACATCTACGTTTTTGATGCATTTTTTGATTACCAAAAATGAAAAAAAAAATTTTTGAAAATTCCAAACAATGAATTCTAGGGTCTGAACAGGATATATTGAATTTAAGACAAAATTTATTAAAGTAAAAAAAAAAAATTTGAGACTTTTTGCTTTAATGTTTCACAAAATCTTAGAGATGACTGCAACAATTTATTCTAAATTTAGCTCTTCGCTGTGGCTAAGAAAACAAAGAAAAACACAGACGTAGTAGATAGACACTTATAGTACTTGGCACTGACTGACTAAGATAGATGTGCATTTTCTCATTGCGTACCGAGTCTATAGACCCCATAAGCTTCCCTGTTCGATATTGCTCCGTACGAGCTGGATGAAGAAGTTTTGTATGTGATAGTTAAGTGTGTAAGTGTACGTGTATAAGAGGTGCGTCAATAAAAGACAATAAAATTTACATCCTATGCTGTACTCAGAGAGTCAGTATATGTCAAATGAACTGAGAGTAACTTAGCACACGCAAATGGATATTTTTGCAGTAAAAACTGCTTTTTCTTTCTAATCTGAAAAAAAAAAATTCTTTCGATAAATATTGAAATTTTCATTTTTTTCAATCATTATATGCAAGTTTAAAATTTTTCTAAAATCAGCAAATTTTTCAGACGGTATTTGCATGGCCCCCACAAGGGGTGGGCTGACAAGGCTCCAGCCCTGGGGCCCGTGAGGATTTTAATCATTTTTTTGTTTTTTCACGCAATAAATTCATCATAAAGGGGGGGGGGGCCCATGAATCTGGTCGGGGGGCCCGTAAAAGATCCCAGCCTAGTGGCCCTCCTTCAGGATATGGGGGCCATGGATATTTGCTTACAGTATAAAGTCATCAATTGTGATTTTTCTCAGAGTACAGAAACATATGAGCGTTTTCGGAACATATGTAATACAAAAATTATGGATTTTTCACCAATTTCTCCCTAAACATGTTATCAACCTTCTACACGTTGAATCAAGACATGAATTCATTTTCATATCGTTTTTCCTCTTACCTTGAGTTTACGGACACCAACCGGGAAATTTAATGATAAAAGTTTTCCTCCATTAAAATTAAAAAAAAAATTAATTCCCTTATGGTTCATCTATATCTATATCTCATTTAATTATTTTACATTTATGACACTGATGCCATAAATTTAAAACAATTAAATCTATAGCATCAGTACTAAAATGAATGAAAGTGCTGTTTTGGAAATCGAGTTTGGAATCTTACTCATTCTCAGAAAAATTATCACTTTCTTTTATGAGACTAAATTTTATTCTATTATTAATTATAAAACCGGTAACGCCGATTGAGTAAAACAACCGTAAAAGGGTTATTCTAAATTTTATAACTTATAAATCAATTTCTGAAAAAAAAATGCACGAAATTTCTGCTCGTACAGTAATTTACGAGGCATCTGCTCTTTTAACAAATTTACACCAAATGCAGATGCGCGTGCTGCAGTGGATCGGCTATTTGTACAGAAATTTATAAAATTCATGTAGCTCATGCAAGAGCCTATGGAATTCTTGCCGGTACAAAGCAATTTATGAAATTTATATTGTCTATACATGCATTTGGGAAATAACATCTGCTCATGCAACATTTTATAGAATTTATAATCAATTGTGAAAGGTAGGAACATCTTATTCCCAAATTTTTCCTGCTCACACACATTAATGCAATTTTGTCTGGTCAAACCGAAATAGGAAAAATTTTTGTTTTTCCTACTCTAATATATGTAATTTCTACTCCCCGCTATGATTTATGTGTATTCAGCTCACGCAGTAAAGCATTTCATTCAAATAGCATATTAAAATATTTCTTATACAGGGTGTCCTATAAATTCATAATTATTTTATCATATTATTATAAGTTTAACATTATTATAAGTTTCATGAAAATGAACGATTTAGTTTTTTTTTAAAGCGGATTAGGGGAAAAAAAGTTATTCTCGCAGAAAAAATAAGTAGTTCAGATTTTTGTATATAGAGAGCACTGCACAAAAATAAATAAATGGAAATATGAAAATTAGAGTACTACTACAAAATGCTAGGTATGCGATTAACAGCTGATATCTGAATTCCGCAGTTATTGGTGCTTACATCAGGTTTCATTGTAATGTTGACATCGGTGGATAAAGCACTATTGTAGAAGTTGTTTTACCTGATCTACGGATCGCCGGCTGAAGTTTTACGAAAGTTTCAGGCCCAGAAATGATTGAACAAAGGTTAGGGCCCAGAATTCTGTGATATAGTTTCGTGCAGAGCTCTCTATCAACAAAAAATGCATTTTATTTCCTGTACGAAAAACCCTCTTCGTTATAGAATAACCTTTTCACAAGCCTCATTTAAATAAACCAATTTCTTCAAATTTATGAATTTTTCAACCATTTACGAATATATGGGACACCCTGTATAATGATTGAAATTTCTGCATAAGTGGGCAAATAACATGGATTTAATAAACAAGAGAGAAAGTGTTGATCCATGAATCTAACGGTAAGGTAAAACACAATTTCTTTACAAATATATATGTGAATGTTTTCTCATCAATTTCTTTTCAATAATGTTTCCATAAATCTGAATTCTTTTCTTTCCCTTTTTTCCGAAAACATGAATGATCTCAATAGTTTTCGAAAACCACGTTCAAATATACCAATTCCTTAAACTTTTATGAATTTTCAAATTATTTGCCAACTTATGGGACACATCCTGTTTTTCTTTCGGAACATTATTGAATCCGAGAGGCTTAGACAGAAGTCATTATATCAGATTTATCCTGTTATTACCCTGGAATTATTGAGGACATGCGATAACAAGACACCCTCATCTTAATATTAAAAAAAAAATGAATCCTATAATTAACAGGGAAAGGAAACAATTCTCACAAATCTTTCTCTCACGTATTTTTATTCCAAAATAATATTTCCTTTCATAATCCTACATTTCATAATTTCCGAAATAATTCTCTCTTTTTTTTTACTAAAAATTATTTCCAATGAATATAAAAACTTGGGAAAAAAAAATAAATTTGAATTTCTCAAAACCGAAAAATAATAATAATACCTTAAAGAGAGCGGGGGTTTAAATATTAATATTATTTAGATAATGTTGACATTATAAGTTTCGTATTCAATGTTTGACGATGCATTCGAGCATGAACTATTCGAACGTAAATGATTACAGAGAAAATAATGTCTTTCGCTTTTCGAATATGCATGAAAAAAAAAAAAAAACTGGAATAAGTGAAAGAAAAATAAAATCTTACGTGTAAATAAAACTTTTAGGAATTTTTCATGTTTCGTTTCACTTGAGGAGTGTCATTTTTCTTTGGGAGAAAAATACAAGAAACAATCTATCGATCGATCACAAGTGAAATGAAAAAGAAAAGAACAACTTACGAGTTTTTCAATTTTTTTTCATCTTTTCTGCACGAAAAATATCACCGAGTCCAAAGAAAAAAAATAATAATTCTCACTGATTTCCCAAGATACTTACACTAGGATGAAATAGCTCAATGAAGTTCTTTAAAACTCTTTTCTTGTTTCTTTTCTGTATTATGTTGGTTCAGGTTATCGCTAACTCGTAATTTCTTTTACCTCTTTCTTATCAATTTCACGGTATTTTTCTTAGCAGTTGGAAGCCCTGTTTTTATATCAATGTGTACTCAGGTTTTCGATACACCCATAATGTTAGAAACAAATTTAAGAGATCGATGATAAAAGTAGAAAAATATAGATCGTGGAATAAAATTTGAGCTTTTATTTGGTGTTATTGTTATTTTGTTTTGGAAGAGGAATTAGTGCGGATAGCGTGAAAAAGTATCTTTTCTGGAATTTTTTATGTACACGAGATGACATTTACTCAGGAATATTGTCTTAGGTAGGGATAACACTAAAATTTTTATCAAAGTTATTTTATATAACTTGGAAAATGCAACCAATAAACGTAGCGAATGCAACCCATATGTTTGTCGGTTGTTCTTTTTCAAGTTTTATAAGACATCTTTTATCAAACTGTTATAGTGTGATCCCAGCTTTAATTTCCATTTCGTCCATGAAACTTCACATGCGCGAGTATGAATATCACGGTATGGCACGTTAGATCATTTTATGAAAACAGAAAAGATTCTAGCAGAGATAAATTCAGTGTTAAATTATTTACGTTGTTTTTAATAAAACTTTACGGATGCACCCATCCTTCGGGAACGCTTCGATATCTCTCCGAGATGGGAAGCGCGGTGTGTCCGGTCTTCAAAGGTCAAAGTGTTAAATTCTAGAATGACCAACCCAGGGAAGACTAGCACTGTGCAACCCATGCAGCCCCACAATGCGCCGTAATGCGGGGTGTCCCGTAAATTTTTAAATACTTTAAAAAATTATAAAAACTGAAGAGGAATTGGCATACAGATTTCCACTCTACAACCATACTCTTTACAACGATATACAACGAGCTATAACGATAATCTTTATCAAATCCAATTTGAATTTGCTTATAGTGTAATAATAGTGTAATAATATACTCCTGTCGCGATACAACGATATTCTTTACTTGCGGCAAATCTCTCTACAACGATATTTTTTGAGGATATTTCGAACATGCTCATTTTTTATATTTTGCTCAAAATCACCTTAAATATATTTTTGTTATCCTAATATGGTATCTTTGGTATCCCATCTAGCCCTTTAAAAGTGTTATTGAAGGTGCCGTGAAGCTGTTTTCTGTGTAGTACACACAAGTGTTGTATGGTGAGATACTTTAAAAGGTGAAACAACGAACTAAATTTCATTCATCAATCAATCAATTACAATTTTTCGCTGTGAATAGACCCTCAAAAATTCGTTTTATGGCGGTACTAACAGCTCCGATTCAGAAGAGATGCCAAGAATTGAATACATTTGGAGGGCGAATAATCATAAAGCTACCTTTCGATATAATGATAACATCTCTGCAACGAAATTTTTCTTGGTCCGCAGAGCACCGTTTTATCAAGATTACACTATATTTCAATGAGGTCTTTCTGAAGTTTCCTGTTACTGTCGTTTACATACGGTTTTCATTGTGATGTTCAGTATTGGGGGAATAAAACACTATTGGTGCAGTAGTTTTACTTCGGCCGGCTGAAATTTTACGAGCGTTTTGGACACGGAAGAAATTGAAGAAATTTTGACAGGTCCAATGTCTGTCTGAATTTTTGCAGCGCCCTCTATCGAGGGGATTGGAACTATCATTCTCTATGAATTTTTAAATCATACAGGAATTCATGGGATACCCAGAAAAAAGAACGATAAATTAGGCATAATGAAAAAAAAAATTGTTGCAGAAAAATTTCAAGGAAAAATCTTTAAAATTCAAACACTGACCAATGGTTCCGAATCGGGGGTACGCGTACCCCAAGGGGTGCGAGAGTGACTATCAATAAAATCTTGGATGAAAGAAGGGTTGCATCCGCTGTGTGAATCGGTCTGCCCTCCGTGTCCAACGTACAATGAGTATTGGCGCTCTCCTAACTCGCGTCTCACTCTTCCTCGGTATTTTAGATTTGATTTAAAATTAATTAATATTAATTTAAATATTTAATTATTAAGAATAAATTAATTCGTGTTGTGTTTAACTTTTGTTGTGGGTGTTTGCGTTGAGGCGTGTGCGTGTTATTCCTACAATCCTTCTGTACAACTACCTACTATTCACGGGATTTACGCTATGCATAAGTGACAAAAAAACCTTGCATACCTGAGTGATAGTGATAGTGATAGGAACCGAGAGACACCCAGGCTCTGTCACACTCAGTGATATAAGCACATTGTCCCTGGGGACTCGGGTGCCTCCGGGGAAACCTAACCATTCATTGATCTTGAGAAAGATATATTACATACATAGGCAGGTGCCATTACGCATCTCGCCAGTAAACAAGTATAAAATTTGTAATCGAAAAATGGTGATTCATGTAAATAAATCACAATTGTAAATCACAGGTTATAAATCACATAATAATCGTCATAATCGGGAATAGTTCTTGATAAAATGTGATCTGCTTCTCTTCAGGGATTTTCATTGGATCAGTAACTATCACATCAATGAAAGCTGTCAATCTACTGCTGGGTTGATCTAATCGCTGCACCGTGTAGTTTGATTTGGTCCGAAGACATTCGTCAGTAATTGTTGCCTGTATCCAGCTTTTCGATAAGCCAGCGTGGATCAAACTATTGATATATGAGTGATATTTCCCATCAGATTAATAAACTCAATCTCCCACTTCAAAAAAAAATTGTAGCATTTTTCAGTTGTTGACAAAATTGAACTCATGGAAAAGAATTTGGTTTTTGGGCAAAGTGCATTAAGAAAAGACAACCCGGAGTGTTCGGAACACTTCACGATTTCTTAACACAAGCCAAGATAAATTTAACAGTCGGTGATGAAATAACTGAGCACACACACATGGAAGGATTAAAATCTGGATGATCGTCGGATATCTAATCCTTTCAAAAAAGAGTATTTTGAACCGGCTTCATTGTCGATTGCAGAAAAGGAGAAATTGCTAGAGCTCGCATCAGATACCACTCTGAAGTATCTATTTAACGGCAGAATAGTGAACCTTGTCAGTTTTTGGGCACGTCGCGGTGACGAATACAGTGAGCTTCTAGAAAATACGTAATGTTTTTGTTGCCGTTTGCTACCACGAAACTTGTTGACTGCGTTTTTTCTTCGTATATTTATATAAAAAAATAAACATAGAAGCAAATTGAATGCAGCTCCGGATTTGAGATTGTTTTTATCCTCTTTTGTGCCTAATTTTTGAGCCTCTTTTGAGCCTAAGTAAACATTTATAAGAATTGGAAAGAAAATGTTAAAAGAATGCAGTATGCGGAAAAATTATTTTCACGAGGGGGGGGGGAGATTTTTTCCCCCCTCAGCCGGAGATTCGTGGCTGAGGTAAAACAACTGCAACAACAATGTTTGTTTGTTCACGTCTTCCACTGAGGTGACCAGATCCAATCCGTGAGTCGGTGAAAACACCTCTGTTGTCACTTTTCTTCTTAAACCAAATATTGTCTTATTCGAATTTGATGCATAAAATGCCGTTCACATGCAGGGTGTCCTATAATTCCGTAACTAGTTCACGCATCATTACATTCATTCGCTAATAGTCATTGATCCACAAATATCAACATCACAATGAAAACCTTATGTAAGCGAGAGTAACAGGAAAATTCAGAATATTAATCATGAACCCTGCATTTCATAGGACTCAGATTTGCATGATGCCAGTGATTTTTTCCGTAATGAATTTTTTAATTAGTCCTGTCAACAAAAATATAGTCTAATCCCGTTATAACGAACTCCAAGAAACCGGAGAAAACACTTCGTTATAACGAAATTTCGTTGTAAAGCAGTTTCAGGTTGTTTGCATTGTTCCTAAGTATACTTATTTGAGGGATTAGAAAAGCGTTCGTTAAAACGAGATTTTCGCTATAACGGTATTCGACTATATTAACTAAGTTCTTCCTGTACCAAGAAATACATAATTTTTCACGAGAATAACTTATTTTCATAACTTATCCGCATTCAAATGCACCAATTCCTGGAACTTTTAAGCTATTCGCGTATTTATGGGGGGGACACCCTGTATATGTGCGGCAATTCGTACATCAAATTCGAATAAGATAATATTTGAATTTGAATTCAAGAAGTATATTGACACGCAACGCACTTCCTCACGTGTTTTCCCCGACTCACGAATGCGATCGGCTACCTCGGAAGAGTCGAAAAACTCTGCCCATAAAATTCATATGGAAATGTAATATATTCCTGTTCGAGTTGGTCGTTTGAAGTTACCGTTGAATTAACATCAGTGGGATGTAACCAAAAGGCAAATCAACGACTGTATGGCGACGCACAACTGATGATGTGTTGGCAATAATTCATCTCCGCTGCAGTCGTGACGTATGATGATGAATGTTTTGCCGATGATAAACCATCCTGGCAGTGTTGGAAGCATGATAAATGAAGTTTATCCAGTGTTCCTTTGTAATCAGCACGGAAAGTTTCCGAATAATTCACCGTCGATAGAAATTGGACTTCCCATAACAAGCGGGTCTTCAATCACTCAGACAATGCGGGCCAAAATAAAAAAAAAACACCCTTTGTAGCCCGAGGGCCAATAAGCTATACTGTGGTGTCTAGATTCACACGGTGGAGTCTAATTGGGTTGGCCAAAAACAAGACAATGTGATTATATTGTTCCTAATCAAACAGGGGGCCGTGTTACTGGATAATTTTATTCATTCTGAGAGAGCTGATTCTTTTCCATTTATTCTGCAATTATTTTCCCATTAAACATGAATTTCCATTAGTTCTGATGTTATTTTTTCCCCTAAATGTCAATTTTCATTAGTTCTAAAATTATTTCTTATTAAATATGTATTTCATTAACTCTGAGAAAATATTCTGTTCATTCAATATGAATTTTATTATTTCTGAGAAATTATGTTTAATTCTGATAATATTTCTTTCAATAATTCTGTGATTATTCTTTATTAATTATGTGAAGCATTTTCTCCCAGTTCTGCAATTTTTTTCACTAATTATGAAATAATTTCTCTCATCAATTGTAAAATTATTTCTTATTTAATTACAAATTCTATAATTATTTTAACAGTTCTAAGACTTTGTTTTTTAATCAGGCTGAAATAATTTTTCATCATTTTCAAATCATGTTTCATTAATTTTGAAATCATTTTTCATCATTTTCAAATCATTTTTCATTAATTCTGAAATCATTTTTCATTAATTCTGAAATCATTTTTCATTAATTCTGAAATCCTTTTTCATTAATTCTGAAATCCTTTTTCATTAATTCTGAAATCCTTTTTCATTATTTTCAAATCATGTTTCATTAGTTTTGAAATCATTTTTCATTAATTTTGAAATCATTTTTCATCATTTTCAAATCATTTTTCATTAATTCTGAAATCATTTTTCATTAATTCTGAAATCCTTTTTCATTAATTCTGAAATCCTTTTTCATTATTTTCAAATCATGTTTCATTAATTTTGAAACCATTTTTCATTAATTCTGAAATAATTTTTCATTAATTTTGAAATCATTTTTCATTAATTCTGAAATAATTTTTCATTAATTCTGAAATCATTTTTCATTAATTCTGAAATCATTTTTCATTAATTCTGAAATCATGTTTCATTAATTCTGAAATCCTTTTTCATTAATTCTGAAATCTTTTTTCATTATTTTCAAATCATGTTTCATTAATTTTGAAATCATGTTTCATTAATTCTAAAATACTTTTTCATTAATTTTGAAATCCTTTTTCATCATTTTCAAATCATGTTTCATTAATTTTGAAATAATTTTTCATTAATTCTGAAATCCTTTTTCATTAGTTCTGAAATCCTTTTTCATTAATTCTGAAATTCTTTTTCATTAATTCTGAATTCCTTTTCATTAATTCTGAAATCCTTTTTCATTAATTCTGAAATCCTTTTTCATTAATTCTGAAATCCTTTTTCATTAATTCTGAAATCCTTTTTCATTAATTCTGAAATCCTTTTTCATCATTTTCAAATCATGTTTCATTAATTTTGAAATCCTTTTTCATTAATTCTGAAATACTTTTTCATTAATTCTGAAATACTTTTTCATTAATTCTGAAATACTTTTTCATTAATTCTGAAATACTTTTTCATTAATTCTGAAATACTTTTTCATCATTTTCAAATCATGTTTCATTAATTCTAAAATCCTTTTTCATTAATTCTAAAATACTTTTTCATTAATTCTGAAATCCTTTTTCATTAGTTCTGAAATCCTTTTTCATTAATTCTGAAATCCTTTTTCATCAATTCTGAAATCCTTTTACATTAATTCTGAAATTCTTTTTCATTAATTCTGAAATCATTTTTCACAATCACCAAAGTTATGTTTCACTAATTCTGAAGTCATTTTTCACAATCACTAAAATTATCTTTCATTAATTCTGAAATCATTTTCCATTAATTCTGAAATCATTTTAAATCAATTTTAAAGTTAGTTCTTATTTATTCTGAAATAATCTCTGTTATTAGCTCTAAATTTTTTCTGAAATTATTTCGCTTACCTTATTGAGGTTTTTTTTTTTTCTCCCCTAGAATTTCTATAAATTCAGTGACTATGTAAGCCTCTGTATCAGCGGGCCACTGTAAAAAGCTTCAAAAGCTACGTGTGGCCCGCGGACCATGCGTTGAAGATCTTTCCTTTATAAGCAGAATTTTGTGTTTCACTATGGTCAAAAAATAAGTCCACGATCGTTGCACATTCGGAGTAATCAACTTATACGACTAAGCGAAACAAAACTAAACATAATAAATATGTGTATTAGTCTGAAAAATGCGAAGATCACGTATATACTATTTGAAGGGGGGAAAAAAACCAAATAAACATCCAATAAATAATTGTTTATTCATGAACGGTTCCCTTACCGAGTAATTCCATTAACCGACGCCATAAATTTAATTATCTTCCCCTGACCATACATACAAATTATCTACTCGTCTAAGATGGAGGAGCCTCGAAATTCCTATTCACACAAGTGTTTAAGGGGATAGCGGGAGAAAAACAATAAATAAATAAATATATAAAAGTATAAGAGAGGGAGAGAAAAATTTAAACGACAGCTTCGGAAATGAAGAGCCACTTAAGATATCGAACAATGTTCATTCCTCCCACCTCCCGCCCGACAGAAAATTCATCAAGGGCCCAATAGGCCATTTTCCACGAAATAAAAGGACAGGAAAATCACTCCGGGAAAATAGCCTCTGCCTCAGTTAATAAAAGCAAAACCGGCCGCGAGAAAAGAAAAACAGAGCCGAAAAAGATAAGAAAAATGTCCTCGGATTTTTCTCACTCTTGTCTTGGCTCAAGATGAAGACATTTTTAGAACTAGAGATGTTAAAAAAAAAAAAACAGAAACGAGAAAAATCAGAGAGAAAACAAAACCAAGATTAACAAAACCTGCGCCTTTCTTTACATTAACCCTAAGGAGAAAAGATTTTAGTCGTAAAGTAACGATTATTTCTTTTCCAGTTTTCGCCTCTACAAAAAGATTCGAAATGATGATTAAGAAACGCACCGAAGAGAAAAGGGAACACACGCAAAAAAATTGGTACGGAAATCGTTAAGATCTCTACGCGATAAAAATCTTTCTTTTTACTTATCAATCTTCAGAACAATACGAGTAAAAGAAAGAAAAGGACTTTCTAATTCTATTTGTATGCCGCGATCCATTTTCTTTTCTGCGGAGACGAACCATGGCTAGAAAAGCAAATTAGCTTTCGACTAAAATATCCCTAATTTATTGAGTTGACGATGAAATCGCCAAGCACGATTGGCAATTCTCAAATAAGTTGCATACAGTGTGGCGGGTATTGCATCCACATATTTGGATTGGCAACCCTGTCACAGAATACGGTATACGTACATACTTTCATCTATACATAGAAAGACCATTGGATTGTCGACATGACATGGTGGAAGGTTGTGCAATTTCTTGGTCGCGTTTTTTAGAGGGATGAAGTACGCGTGAACTATGAGTACGCTTGATACATTTGACGAATGTCTGGCACCATCTTCAAAAAATTGAGGATCACTGATCCCGCTAATGCAAATTGAAAAGTATCTTGAGGTTTTCCCATCGTGTGAATACCCATGCTAATGGCAAGGATTTTCACAATATCCGCATCTGCCTAAGTTAACAGTCCTTACAAGGTGTTTCAGAAAGAACCCCGAAACCTTGAAATAATGTAACTCGGAAACAGTGCAGTGTCTTTTATACCGTGGGTGATATTACACTTTACAAGTATGGATCAAATCATAAAAATATGGAATCAAAATGGTCGTTTTGCTTTGCAATGAGATGACAAGACTGACGAGTGGAGATTCAGTTACCACTTTCCTGCAATGTTTATACTGAAATGTATGCGTATGTCTCACGTGTGAACTGTTCAAGCTGATACAGCGTTTGAAGATTTTTAACATAAACAAAATTCAAATGACCCCACACACGATTAATTCATAAAATAAACCGTCTGTGGTGACATCTATAATTTACAACCTCAACTAGTTCCGTGAACCGGTGTATTTCAACTTCCAGGCCTGGCCATCAACTGTAATATTTATTTCATCTTTCTGCCTCTCACTCGTTATATATTATACCATTTCAAAGTTAAGAATTCCTTTCAGAAACACCACACACTATGTGTTTAGAAAACTGATTTGCCTACGAAAAGATTAAGGAGGGAACCTGACAATTTGGAGAAGTCCCGTCAATTTGATCCATACGATGCTAAAGGCATTGTTCTTCAAAAGAAAAGTCACAAACTTCAGCATTCTTTACCTCATAACTAGGGCTCGGATTTCTATGACCTAAAGATGAAACATCGTTGCTGATAGGTTAAAAACCTGACTTTCTGATTTTGAAATTCATTTTTATGTCATAAAAATCAGAGCCCCACTGATAACAATGATAACAATAACGTCATTTGTTCTTTCAAAATATAAGTATATAATGGTATAAGAAGCTGGTGCACTAGCTGAATATATAACTATTTCGTTCACAAAAAGACACGTGATATCACTAAAATACTCAACTCGAAATTTATAGATAGGAGCAAGTGTTACCAGATCTGCGGTATGAAGAGTGGGATGAAGGAGATGGAAAATTCTAACTTCTTATAGGTGGTTGGCTCCTTGCTTAGAGATCGAGGTCATTTCGAAAAGTTTCCAAGATTCCAACGTGCCATTGCAAAGAATCGACCCATTTTCCAGTTACTACGTCAAAGCACAGAGATGGAAAACAGAGAAGGAGAGCGGAATCTTTCCTATTTTATGCATGGCTGGAGATCCATTCGTCGGTTCCTTGGAAGGTAGCAGCGGTAGTAATAGTAGTTGTAGTAGCAGCAGTACTAAACTAGCGGATGAGCTTGTGCATGTCCGGCACAATCAGACAGTGGCAGCCGCAGCACATAAGATGGTGGGAATCGAGCGCCCCGCCTCTCCAGCACAGCCACCTTTAATTACCTTCGTTTCCAGCATCAGCAGTTATAAGACGAAGAACTCTGGGGTCCCTCCCCCCACCCTCACCCTCCTGGGCCGCCACTATTTTCCTGAAGATTCCGGCTGCTTGGAGATAATGAAGGCCGTTTAATAAGTTTGCAATTCCGAGAGGCGTTGAATGAAGATTTGTGAGCTGGTAAAGGAAGAGTCAAAGAAGAATTGCTTGAGAGACTCGGCTAAGAAATACAGGGAGGTATGAAAGTACAGTGTGTATGTGTATATATATATATATGACCGCACACTGCACAAGTATTTGCCAAGCGGGCCACCACCGTCAATGAAACAGGTTTATTAAAACTTCTCCTTGCTCCGGCTGTGTTTTCTCAACCGCACTTGATTGCGACCCTCGTTCAAAAGTTGGTAAAAATCCCGGATTTTGTACGGAAATATATGGACGTATTATTTGTTCGTGCCGGTGACTCATTTGCATAATGTTTGCTCATCTAATATCCCAATGCTAATGAATTTATAGGTCTTCTTGAGATAACGAATGCGCTTCACCACAGAAAGAAGTGGAAGGTTTTCGTCTTCTTTATTATAGAGGTACAGCCTGGCGCATGGCTCATTGGCTGAGACGAACTCGTTCATTAGCGGAGGCAAAAATAATCAAGGATGTATGCAAATAAATCTAATTAATCAAAGTTTTTCTTCGTGGAAATCGTTCGAAAACAATGAGATTAGGAAGGAATGATTATATTTGTTTGACGTATCTGATCAAAATTATTTTTAATACGTTGAAATACGTTTGCGAGCGTCAAGAAAACTGCTGACACTATCTATACATATAAAATCGATTTTCTGTGTGTGTTCTCTTTACAAATCTACAATTTTAGATAGATCGTTGCCAAATTTGGCATATATAGCAAACGGGACCCCGACTTGAACGATAGGCTACTTTAAAAGTTTGTCAGACCTGGGCAAGTGCCTGAAATGGGGGAAAAGACTGTCAGGTAGCAATGGTTTCTGGGCTTCAACAATCACTTTCGGAACGTTTACTTTGGTTACCGTGGTTTCCTAGCAATGCATTTCAGACGTGTATATCCCTTTACAATGGTTTGTCACTTCTTTAATGCTGCCAGTATATATTTACAATAGTTTATACCTTTATAATGGTTTGCCACTTTTTCAGTAGTCGTCAGAATCATCATCAGCATCACTTTGGGGGTCAGTCAAAGCATGATCCCCATAGAAATCAGTGTTAAAATTGCCGATTTTACCATAGAAATGAGGAAATTTGGTGGGGTTTTCTGCCACATAAATAATTTTAAAAATTGTATTGTATTCTCGATTTTTGAAATATTGAGTTCGCTTTAGAGATATACGAAGCCCAGGAGATTAAATATGAAGTAATAACCGGACCTACTTTTGAGTTGGATATTCATGCAATAACATCGATTTCAACTTTTTATTTACATCTTCTCAAGCTCGAAAATGAAAATGTCTCTGTATTGTCTTTTGATATTCACAACTGCATATAAATTCATGTGGGTTAGTTTATTTTAAAATTAGTTATGGGCCCGTAAAGTATATCGAAGAAATTCCGCAGCTTTAATTAAGCATTTTTGGAAGCAGAAATGGGCAGAGGGATAACTTAAAGTTCACGGAAGGAATCGAAATAACTAGCGCCCCTTAAAAAAGAAAAAAAATATATATTCATATTTCTACGTTTCTTTAAATCTAGATCTGTTTGTTTCATGAGTCGCGCAGGAAGTCGCCATATTGGTTAACTTGATACGGTTTGTATGTCCCTCAAAGAAAGAGGTAGATATCACGTGACCCAAAAAGCCTCATCGGGTTTTCTTAATAAAGTCATCATAATGTTCCTCCTCAGCCTCATCGTTTCTGCTGGCATTGCGTCGAAACATCGACGCAGTCATGACAAAAGTCATCGCGAAAAGGAAACATTTCCATAATTTTTTCATTCCTTTTAAACATTTATAATTTAACATATTCTTTTAGTTGGTGATTGTTTGGCGGGCGTTGTTTTTGTTGTCGATTTTTTACTTGAATAATCAATCTTGTAATCAAGTAGCCTATTGTTTGGGTTTAGTGTGCCGAGTACTATATATAATAGATTTCAGGCTACAAATGCTTATTTAGTATCTCGCGTTTTTTGTGCCGAGTATCGTATGCCAGAAATAGCTGGTTAAACCTGCTCTATTCAGTACATTTCGTACACAGTCAAACTACCGTTTGAGGGTCACCCTGAGAAAGGGACAAATATTTTTGAGGGACAAACCGAATAAAAGACAACTTCATTTTAGGGACAGAGGGTACGAGTTCCTTTGAATGGGAATTTATTTACCTCTGAATAAGAGACACTTTTATTTTATTTTTTTTAAGGAACAAAAAAGTATGCTCCTATGGGTATCTCTTATTCGGAGTTTTCACTGTATATAGTGTGATACACCGACTTACAACGGGATGTCAGAAATTCGTTCCCAGACTAACGACGTAAGTCGAGTTTGAGTCGATAGTAGTGTAATGTTATTTTCAAGTAAGGAAGGAAAATTTGTAGATTTTTTTATTATTCCTTATCTAATCGTTGTTATGGATGCAAATCTACCGGGAACATTTCTTTCTAAGAACGGGATGTCAGAAGCATTTAATCTTTGCATGAAATGCGTCTAATTGAAAAAAATCATTTTCGGGACAAGACGGCTTAAATGTAGGGTGACGTAAGTCGGGGTATTTCTGTGTTGTATGAAGTATCGCTTGGAAGAGTAATGGTTTGATTACGGTATTCGAGTATGATTCAAGTACGATACCGGTATTATTAAAGTAAAAGTTGTACTTTCCTTATCGAGAATTGTGCGTATAATCGTCAGATTATCAGTTACTATTCTTAAAGAACCTTAAGGTGCATCAATGTCAATCTATAGTGGAAACACTCCCGACAGAAAAATGCAAATTATTACGTTACATTAAGTACCAAATTAAAAAAAAAAAACGTTGGGCATCTGATCAGGTGCTCGGTTGTCAAAAAACTTTGAATAGTGTGAACATTCGAAAAAGATAACCCCATGCTCATATAAAGTCATCCCAGAAAAATTTCTTTTCTTCCGTGGCTGTAGTCAACCCTTGATCAATTTCACGTGACTCAAGTGTTATCCAAGTCAATGTGTTTATTGTAGAATCTTTCTGAGGGTGGGAAAAAGAGTGAAATACTCGTGTTGGTACGTACCAAAAGAAAAATCTTCGCTCATTTATTTCAGCCTCTCGGATTTCTAGTTCCACCGAAGAGAAATCGAAGTTGTATCAGATAACATCCGCTATATGTTCCTTTCTTCTTCTTTTTTTTTTCAATCGGAAACCCTACTGAAAGGAAGATAAAAGATTTGCTCTTCTTCATGTATCTCCAGACTTATATATACGTCCGTTTCTTGAAGGAGTTTCGCGAACACCGAATGTAGTAACCGGAAGTAAGGCCTTGATTTATCCTAAGAAAACTGGTGGTTCTTTTCTTTTACTATAGCCTTAGTTCCCTCGTTGACGATCAGGTGCAGCTGACTTCGAACGGAAGAACAAGGAGAGGAACACAGTGTTTCATGTGTGTGTATGTGGGGCTTCTTCTACTTCTCTGTACAAACACATACATGGACACGGCCGGCGAGTTGATGATACGTCTATTGCGCAGTGTTCCGGCCGATTGTCACGACTTCCGATATCTCGGATAATGGACGGCGACCGTTCAATAACGCTTGAAGACCTCTTCTCTCCATCTCTCTCTCTCTCTCTGGGTGTACGTATGTAATGTCTACACTATCGAAAACTAACGATCATTCTTTTTTATTCTAGGATAATTTCTTCGGAGAATTCTATGATATATCCGTAGTTCCTGAGGAGAAGACGATAACCCTTGAATCATATTTCCGAGATATTCGGTTCTGAAATGAGCGTTTATTGCGAAATGTTCGAAAAGCATCAATTTGTAACTTGGAGCATCCTGTAAGTCGTACTGATAGTCAATCGATGGCTGGGTGGATGGATAAATCATGTCAGGTGCAGATGATTTCGATCGTTATGGACGTGTAACTGTAAGTCTACATTAAAGGAAGAGTTGCGGTTGTAAGACAGCCTATGAACAGCATTTAATGTTTATATATATCCGGTATTTTATTACTTAAAATAAAGATTTGACAATAAATTATTTGGCATTACGAAACGTTTTACAAACTGTCTTATTACTGGTGGCGTACTTTCCACCTATAAAGTATGTTTTGCTGAGAAACGGACAAAATACCTTTCATTTGAGTATCTCTTTACGATGATGTCTAGTAAGACACCAGACTTTCTCCTGCCGGCAATGTCAGGCAAAATACCACTTATTTACTACTTCTTGCTGTGAAATACCACCTACTATCTCCTACCGAGAATATCATATTACCTACTGAGTATATATAGATGAGAATACCTGAATATATTCAGGAAAATACCACCTACTTAGTATCTATCACATAGAATCCCAGCAGAAGTACTACTTTATGAGAATATTGTTAAAAAATGCCAGTAAAATTACCAACTACTGAGTATATATAGCTGAGAATGTCGAAAAAAAAAAAACACCTGCTGAGAATGGCTTGCTGAAAATATCAGGCATGATACCACCGTCTGAGTGTCTATTGCTGAGGACGGCAGGGAGAAAAAACATCTGCTCAGCATTTTCTGTTGAAAATATTAGGCAAGGTACCACCTCCTCCTTGAGAATATGGAACGCTCTATCTCAACGAAGAGATATAAGCATGTGATCAAAAGCCTGGGCCATGCTAGAAAGCAAGATACCGCCGGATGAGTGCGTGTTGTTGAGAATGCCAGATCAAAAAACATACTACCCGCTGAGTATCTGTGGCTGAAGTTATCAAGCAAGATACCACCGACTGAGTATCTAATGCTGAGATTATCCGAAAAAATACCATATACTACTAAATTTGGTGAGAATCTTGAAGCACATAATTGTCAATAACCAAAACTTAAATATATGAGTCATGCGCGTATCACACAACAAAGAGGTAAGTGACTATAACTCTATATTGAGTACCAAGCCCACCACAAAAATAATTTATTAATAATTTAATGCGTGTTGGTAGCTCATTTGGTTGAAATAACATTCCAAACACTTGAAACGTATGTCGTTACAGAAAAATTACAAGGTAATTACAAGGTGTACCAGGCCCTAAATTACTCTTCGTTGAGACAGAGCGGCGGGCCATGTTCTGGTTAGGAGGAGGAGGAGGAGGAGGTCTTAATTAGAATCCGAATAAGGAAAATTTACACTTTGAGTTGAATTGACTGCAAGAGAGGCAATATAAGGGTATGTCCACACTTATATACAAGGTAGCACAACAAATCGCAGAACACGTGTTGCGGAATTTTGTATATGAGTTTGGCAGTGTTCTGAGACTTGAACTTGCGACTTCCATAGATAAAAGACACACCCGATTTGTTCTAGGATTGTCGCGGAACATTGTCGTGGAACACGTGTTCTGCGACTTTGTATATGAGTATGGACGTACCCTAACATTTGATATCTGAGAGCCTTTTTTCTCACTGAGTACGTCTTACTAAAAAAATCAGGCAAGATACCACCGACTGAGTATCTACTGCTGAGAATGTCGAGAAAAAATGTTACCTGCTGACTATATCTCTTGCTGAAGTTATCACACAAGATACAACTGAATGAGTTTCTGTGCCTGATAATATCAAGAAAAATACCACCTATTTATTATTTATGGCTGAGAATGTCTGAAATAATACCACATGCTGCTATATATTTGTGAAGAATCTTAAAGCACATATTTGTCACTTGCCAAGGAAAAACTCTAAGAGTCATGCTTGTATCGGTAGCCTACTTGTTGAAATAACTCTTCAAACGGTTAGAACATTCGTCGTTACAGAACATACACTAAGTTTATTCATCGGGAAATCCAATTAATTCTTACTAGAGGGAGACCTCTACCTGTACATTGCTTTCATCTAATTTTGCGAATGATATCAATACCCAAGAATTCCACGCAGATCCCAAAACCACTTACTACGTCAGCGTAATTATTGCATTAAAAATAATGTTTAGAATCAGATGTGAGGAGGAAAAGGCCAAGAAGTAATATAAGTAACGTGACACTTCATTTACCGAAACACATAATCTCAGAGCAGGAAAAAGAAGGGAATAGGAATTAGGAATTATATATATTTGTTCAAGTAAATTGCGTCGGAAGTTCTCCGAAGGAAACAAATTTATCTCGGAAATAAAGTGTAATTCTTTACCAAGCCCTAAATTAGAATTCAAATAAGGAAAATTTACTCCTTGAGTATAATTGACTGCTACCGCAAGGGAGAGGCAATATAACACTTTATATCTGACTGAGAGTCTTTTTGGAGGGAGAAGGAGGATCTCATTGAGACAAAATTAGATGGAAAGGTTATTCAAATCCAATTAGTAAACGTTTGTCAAATTTGAGGTGACGTGGGTGAGGTGGATTGTGACACACGCGCGCTCGTATGAGAAATGCGTTCGTCCCAGTTATCTTACCCCCCTCCACACTATTTGTTTCCACGCCATTCTCATTTCCATCAAAATAATTTCCTTTCGAGAAGAGAATCGAGTGAGTCCTTCCCTTTGAATGAGATTTAAATTAAAGTGAAATTTAAGGACTGCAAACATTTTAATATATAAAATGAGCCCCTGAAATGGGCTTTTCCAACTCGGCGATAAATCGAATTGGCGTCCTGATGCAATTAAGTGTATAATCTGCTACCCAGATGTGATTCCCGTCATTCTCGTCCTCCCTCCTATCCCATCTGTACCCAATTCCAGATTTTCCTGATTTGAAAACTGATTTGCAATCACATTCACATCGGACACAGATAGCAATTAGTTGCACACACAAAATATTGTATAGTTTCATATTGGTGTTACAAGGTTTTTACAGGAATGAAAAGATTACATCGGCCGAGCCATTGCAGTTAACTAGGAGCATTAGATTCACTACGGGATTAATGTCGCCAGAATATATTAAGCCTCGTGCTAATGTCCCAAACTGAGGGATGCCATCTAATATTGCCCTTCTGAGTGCCCTAACGCGCCCGTTTCACAATTAGCTGCTGAATGACCCCCCACTTATTTACTGCAGGAATGTATAGTAAACGGGTGAAACGATGTATGCATCTGTTAAGACTTCAAGCTATACGGGGAATATACCGGGCAAATCCAGTTCACTTAGGACATTGGATAAATGCGCACTTCCCGTTTTAGGACACTGATGAACAGGGTAATCCCACTCGCTCTCGCTGTTGTAATAATTGCCTGTCCTGCGCGATGTACTACCAATTAGTTAAAGGGGGGAAGAGCATTAGGTGTCCACTAAGTGCAGGTTGAATCTATACAAATTACGAGAAAAATTACTGTGAATGTCAAACTCATAAATTACTCTTAAAATAGTAATTACATAAATGAATCTCATTCTATCGATAACAATCGTATACTTTGCATCTTTTTCTGGCCCTTTTTTGGAAAATGGAGATGGTATGGAGATCATTGGCAAGGGCGATTGTGTGGAAACCAACAGTTCATCAGTTCATCAGTTCGGCCGGTTTTAAAACGCGGATCCGTCTCCGATTCTTCAATGCTATTCCTTTTTAACTCTTCATTTTATTTTACTTTAACTTAGCATTGCACTGTTTTACGTGATTTCAGCTTCATACACCTCTTTTTAATAGCCTACGCACGAACTGTCGGGAACTCATTTCTGACTGGCATTATGTTGGTGCTTTCTAAATGTTTTTTCATAAAAATGTTTTAAGAAACTACCATTTTCGGAAATTAAAAGTGTCTGATGTGTGTCTTGCAGTATTATTATTGTTTTTTTTTACTTGTCTACAAAGCATCTTTGAAAATTTCATTGTGAGTGTAGATAAGATACTTTTGTCCTATAATTTTTGTTTAAAATAAAAAACAAAAACCAAGTAGTTTTCATTCTTGTTTTTTGGTACATGTTACATGAGATTCCTGGGAATAATAATTACGCATTATTTTATTTAGCTGAATAATGCGAGAATTGAAAAAAGCGAAATAATTGAAAATGCACATCGACTTCAAAGAAAACCGCAAAAAAATTCATGTTAAATTTTTCGAAACTTCTCAAATATGTTATATAAGTAATCAGTAATCATGATGAGAAATTGTCTGGTTGCGAATTGGGAAGTGGTCAAAAATTATGGATGTTCTGTTGGGTGTGTTTGACGACGTCATGCTTTCATGCCGGGTAAAGCGTGAGGAAAATATACTATTTTAAGAATTCAAATCACAATCTCTCTTTTATTAATGATTTCACGTAATATGTCTTTCAATCATTCAAGCAATAAGAGTTTCTCGAAATGAATTCCATGCTCAAGAACCACTCAATTTCGGGAATCATTCACAAGGGACCCCTAAATAACAGATACGTCTAAAACCAACATCTTCAGGACAAACTGAAGAACAAAAAGTAAAATTTACGAGAAGCCAAAATACAGAATGTTCTAGAATAAACCTATCGACGATATTTACTCTCCTCTTCTTATAGACTTAAGGTATGTTTTCATATTCAAATATATGCGTATCCATAATAGCTCTTCCAACATACGAAAGACTCTTCCATATTCTTCTCCTCCAGTTCATCTCCGGGACATTGATTTCTTAGGCATTTATGCTAATGCAAACCCTGCCGGCACTTCATTGATTCATAACGTTAACGCTCGAATTCCTGATCGCCTCCCTCGAATGTTTCGGTATCGAGGTCCTTCTCTAGCCACACGAGAAAAAAAAAAAATTACATATATAAAATCTGTTTTTTTTTTGTTATTGAATATGCTAATAAGATTTTTCACTACTTTTAGCACGAGTTCAAAGTAAATTATTATGAGTTTAAGGAATATAAGGGGGGGGGGAAACATTTTCTTAGCCATGGTTACGTTCTTCGGGTACGTAACTGCTAAAAATTGCCTGAGGGAAGGCTCGAATTCCGTCACTGAGAAAATACTGAAATTGCTGCTGGCTTCAGCGGCGAAATTAAAACCAAGGAAGTTATCTTGTGACAGGAAAAAAGAAGGATAAGGAACAACATAAAAAATACTTTGATATATATATATATGCATATCAAAGATTAAACAGAACTAATCGGAAAGTTTCCTGAAAGCTGTTTTCGAAGCGGAAAATAACTTTGAAATAAAAAAAAAAACACCAAGTCTAAGTAACGCTTTTTAAACGCTAATTCGTCTAGAAATTTTCTCGAATGATTAATTAGTCCCACTTACTCACACACACATATATATATACATTATTTAATTTTGTTTTCTAGTCTCGAACTTTCAATTTACGACCAAATTCTTTGAGAGTTTTCGCTCGCGAGTGTTTTTGATTCGTTCGCTTCGTTTCCCATCAATTGAACTTTGAAGTTCGGTCACATCACTTCCAGTAATTTAATGCATGGCCTAATAATTACTCCTCGGGTACATACTCGTGTTTCTCAGTATACTTTCCTTTAAAGCAGTGATTCCCAAAGTGTGAATTAGAATGAACTTGGGGGAAGGGGGGGGGGGGGTTCACCAAAATCAAAACGTCCAAATAAGAAATTCATTTTCATTTTTAAAAATATGTCAAAACTAAAAAATGCGTTCCCTCAGACGAGCGAATTACCATGTACCGCACTCCAGTATCGATTGGTGAGGGACGATTCTAGATTGTTGTGTCGCAGGGATTTCTTCTCTAATAGGATTGTGAATAAATGGAATAGCTTACCTTCGGAGGTCGTGAATTCTAACACAATCGGCACGTTTAAGAAGAAATACGATAAAAATCTCGGGATAAATCGAGAAGCTATCCGTAATTAAATGAGACAAACATAATATTTTTATGTACAGTTTGTATATTTATATTTTATCATAATTATTGGATTTTATTGTTCTTATCGAATTGCTGTACCATTGATATACGTAGTTCAGATATGAATTATATTTCTGAGAAACACGAGTATATTCGACATCCATATTTTTTATGGGCATCTTTTCTCGCCCATCTCACTGGACATTTTCTCTGCTGGGGCCAATTGTATTTGTATCATACAATGTAAATTTTATCAAATTCTACTCGTATAATAATCTCAATATATCAAGTTAATACTTATACAGAGTGACTCAGAGAAATCACCCGATTTCAAAATTTTATGTTTAAAATTAAAACACAGAATATAAGTAATGTATGTGTAATAAGGGGGGGGGGTGTCTACATTTTGTGAATAATTTTTGTTAATGGTCGATTTCAAGTATTGCATTGTTCTGAAATCGAATGTTCTAGTTTAATCACCCTGTATACGAAAATCAAGGAGGATACACCTCTCTACATTTCCATCTTGCATAATGGACACTAAGTACATCAAAAAAACAAAATAAATATTCATACAATATTTAAAAGATTATTGAATACCGTTAAAAGTGTCAATATCACGTAATTGTAACTGAAACAAGTGTTCCTATAACTGCTTTCTGGACAGTATCTTTATTGGTGAAAAAATCGGAATGTATCGGAAAAACGGGACATATGGCCAGTCTATGTAGGGGTTCACCGTAAATTTTTTGTTCAAAACATAGACGCGCTTCAAAAAGGTTGGTAACCATTGCTTTAAAGAATAATCATAAAGTAATTTAAATTTATGTTTCTCAATGCGACTTCTCTTTCGTTTTCTTATGATTTGTTTCATGCCTTATTTTATATACAGGGTGTTTAAAAAAGAAACATCTGATTTAAAGAAGTCATAACTATTCAGCTTTTAATCCATTTTGATCGAATAATCTACAGGAAGAAAGAGGGAAATCTCGAGTTTCACGCAGTTGCCAACAGGTAGCGCTAACGCTCTTCCTTCGGCCGCCACTTCAGTGTTTGTCAACATTGGCTTTTCCCACAGTTAGAAACCGATTCGGGTGACTTCATTTTCCAGCAGGACGGGGCACCACCACACTGGAGCTTGGAAGTTCGAGAACTTTTGAACAATTTCATTCCTAAACGATGGATCGGCCGTTCGGGACCTGACGAGTCAGGTAAACATGGCTGGCCTCCAAGATCGCCAGACCTCACAGGGTACGATTTCTTCTTGTGGGGGTTCGTAAAAGACTACGTTTATGTGCCTCCCCTTCCAGCTACATTAGCCGAACTGAAGATACGCATAACAGCAGCCGTGGGTGCAAACATGGTCACAAAAGTTTAGTACGAATTTGACTACGGTATAGGCATATGCCGTGCATCCCAAGGTGTACATATTGAGCACCTATAATTTGGTTTGTAGAAAAACTTTATGATTAGCCATGTTGTGTGTGTATAAAATTAATCTCAAGTGTCTATGTTCAATATTTTCGTAATATACGCATTTCAAATCGGATGATTCTTTTTGAAACACCCTGTATATAAAATTTGTTTTTGAAATGAACTTTATGGATTTTTGTAGAATGTTACATAAGCTGTTAACGGTGGACGAACATAGCTCTGTGCCTTATTAAAAAATAGTAGGTAGTTTCGTTACAATCATCTCAATCATTTTGGAAATGGCTTCAGCCGGTTAAAGAGTGAGCTACGTTAGTTGGTATTTTGAGACGAAATCTGTTATTGCAATTCAAAGCATATAAAGGGTTCAATTAAAGATTTACAACGAGTACTAATATTGAGGATATTGAGATATATAGCGGTGTTATTGATCGTAAATCGAAAAAAAAAACATTAGTTACTCATTTTTTGTGTCACATTTAATGTACGACGCGAATTTCTATTTATACACCATCTGTTAGTGAGGTTAGCAAACTACTTTTTTCATATATTATTTAAGAAATTCTACGCCATTATAGGTATTTCACCGCAAACATCATCTTTTTAAGTCATAATGGGTGATTTTCTATTTATTTTTCAAATGTGTCATGGATTTCTCGCCCATATGTATATTGTTAGTGCACGATCTCGACTTCCAATGCTTTCCGTTACATGTTTCTATTAAATTCTATGAATACTGTTGCAGAAAAATTCAACTTATAAAATTTTAAATTTTTTAAGCAAAATTTAACTTTTCTTAATTATAGCTTTTAGGTTTTTTTGCTACGTTTTTGAAATTCAATTTGAACAACATGTAAATTTTCCAAAAATTTGTTTTCTACAAGTATTCTATTAGAAATAGATTACCTTTTGGGTTTGATAATGCGATTAAATAATCGTAAATAATCTCTTCTGCCAAAATCATCCAAAAATGTCCCTCACCGTCTGACTTGGATTTCTTCGAATCATTCCACATCAACAAAAAAAAAAAGGGGGCGCGGTAGCCCGGTCGATAAGATGCTCGCCTAAAGTACCAAAGGATGTTTAGAGGTGTCGCGAGTTCGATACCCAGTTCGTCCTTGTCAGAAAACTTTCCTGACACAGGGGTACAACAAAAAACGGCGATTTGACCGCAGCAAAAATTGCTACCGCAGGGAGTCCCCCATCGAGGGGTTAGCGCACCAACCTCTCGATGAGTATGAAAAACAAGCCTGCCGTTCGGAATCGGCAATAAATTGTAGGTCCCGGTCTAATTAGCCCTCGTGTGCAGAAAATGACCGTGGTGCGACAAAAATGATCAAATGATCAAAACATCAACAAAAACACAAACCAGTTGGTCAACAACCTATCTAGCACACCACCCTTCTCAAAAATCTGGCAACAGTTTCTACAATAATTATTCTTCTCCATCGGCATCACTATCACGTTGTGATTGGCTCCGCCATTTTTCTTCTTTTTTCCGTCCTCTTGCTCTTTTGTTGCCGGTTCATTTTGAATTTGACTCTTGTCTACAACAGCGAGTAACTCCCGCTATAAGGAGTTTTTTCAACATTTTCTTTCTTCTTTGTTTCTGCTACTGTTGAAGGAACTTCATATAGTTCCGAAATGCCTATAGCCGTGTTCGTTTTGGAATTTTGGGTACACCCAAAAGTCGATTATTTAATCGTATTATGTATTCTATTATATAACATTGTTCAAAATTATTTTAATAAGTAATGTTCTCGTTCAACCATGTAATAGTGAAGAGAGACAGACAAAGTTTCAGGCGACCACCGATAGACAGTGGTGGTTCCAACCCATCTCATTACTGGAATTAAATTGCGATATATAGCGATATGGCCAGAGTTTGTGTTTGGTGAAGTTTCAGAACATTTGAGCACGTAGTGTTAAGAAAAAAAAATGTTATTTATCAGACAAATAAACGTAATTTAGATTAAAAAGATCAGTTTATGTCAAAACATTAGCATAACTAATACCTGCCAAACTTATATTAAAATATGTTAAAAATACTTCTGGTGTGTGTGTGTAAGTATGTGTGTGTGTAAATAGAAAAAAAAATATTAAATGCAGTTATAGACGCATTAAAAGTTCCATGTATTTAAAACATAAAAGAATAAAAATACATGTTTCTGCAAATTGTCATACACCGTCCCCTCTTCAAAATTGTTTCTTGAACGATTATTTTCAATTCTTTCGATTATTTTTGGGGTGATACTGAACTTCAGAAAACTATATTCATCATCAAGAAAGCTATTAATGTCCGTCATTGAGGATAAAATCAACATTCTCGGATCTCTTCAACGAAAACGAAACTTATACACAATTTTGATTACCATGTTGCACTGTTGCAACTTCGATCACGTGAATCAAAACAACCAATCAGAAAATAAGCACGTAACTAAATAAAAAAGAAAAAGTCCGATGCACTTCTTTTAATGAGTTTTAATATCGGACTCATCCACGAAGAAAATCCGTCCGTGGATTTTCACTGATAAGCCAAGATTCCTCCTCAAAATCCCTTCGGTGTTTTTCTCCTCTTCTTTTCCACACACACACACACAGAGAGAATCTAATCTTTTCTTATTTTATTTATTTTTTTATTTTTTTATTACCAGACTTCAGTAGATTACTGGTGGACGTAATGATAAGGTTGCGAAGAAACGTAGAAAAAGACGGGGAGGGGGGAAAAGAAAGAGTTATAGAGTAGAGAAGATTCGAGAACTATCAATCTCTGTTCCGTAGAACGCCCATAAATGTCACTTCCCGGTGCCAATTTGTTTTCTCCCGTGTCATTGCCTAATCCCAAAAGCACTGCTATAAAATTGTCCCTTTTTTTCTACTTTTCTCTAGTATTTTTTATATTCCCTTTTGTGTAATTCTCTCTCTCTGTGTGTGTGTGTGTTGTACGTGAATAAAGAATAAGAGATAGGAAAAAAAAACAAATAAAAACTCGACAAAACAGAAAAAAACGCACATCATTGCTTTTCTTAAATTAGATCACGGCTCTGGGATATCTCTTTCCATGCCTCTTTCTTCTTGTGTTGGTTTCTCGCTCATGCATCTCTCGGAGATGGACGCCGTTGTATTGACCTGATTTTGTTGTTTTTTTTCCACTTCTCTCCACATTTTTGGTAATATGAGAAAGAAAGAGAGATATGATGCCTTTTTTTTTTTTTTCTCCTTGACCCAATATATTTTGCGAGGCTTTTTATATGGGAGGGAATAAAAACCTACAAAACGTTGCGTTTTACATTCCCCTTTTATAGCATTCATCACGTGAAGTCGTTTCCGGGATGTTTGTTTCATTTCTGGGAAACATTTCCTGCGTTTCCTCTCGGATTCGATGGCACGATGATGATGGTGGTGGTGATGGAGCATTATCATCTAAATCAATGCTCTCTCTCTTCCCAACTTTTATATGCTAGGAGAAGCATGATAGCTAGTGCACAAACGTAAAAGTTTATTGTTGAATTGCACTTTAATCAACTGTAACGTAGCTGTTTATTTCGTCATTCTGTACCGCCGATAAAAGATGCCGAGGGATGACTGCGAGCACAAGGATGAGACCTACAATGCTTAGTATTTTTCACCTTAGATTTAGTTCTACTGCAAAGTATATTGCAATTTAGTCTATTGGTTGTTACTGCTCCCAATATCAATTACGTCGTTCAACAATGATTTCGTACTCAAAGATATTTTAATGATTTTTGAGTGATTTTAGGAAACCAGTTCCGAGAATCTGACATTTATTTTGTCAGATTAGCTCTAGCTTTTGAGATCAAGTGAAAATTTAATTTCAATAGTAATATAGCATAAGCAACACACAAATTCCATTGAAACTCTGTGCTATAAATAAATCCAGTAAATCATTTGCCAAGATATTATTGTTTTTAGGGTGATTTTGGAGCGCTGAATGTGAATCTGTCATTGGTTTAGTCAGATTGAGAATGACTTTGGTTTTTGAGCTAAAGTGACTAAACTGTGAAAATGTACAGCCGTCTAAATTAGTAACTTCAGACTGCATTGGAATCGTGAACAATATTTATTATTTCAAAACTAGAGCCAAATCAACAGCCCCAAAATGCCCTAAAACAGAAACAGTAGAAACTTTCTTGAGAACACGAGTGACTTTTTATTAACAATGTTAGTGCTGACCTTATTGTTTGACTAATGGCCACAGATTTGACTGAAGCTCCATTGAAGAAAAGTCAAGGTTCAATTTAATCGTCTCACCGCCACTGACGAGATAATATTTCGCCTTCTTCAAAGTCTCATATTTTAGCAATGACCAATGCAGATATCGGACAGAAATATAAAAAGACTGGGATTCATTATAAAGTCGGAGCTCATTTAATCAATTTAATCAAGAATATCAGTCCTTTTTAGAAAAGTTTTTACTTTGTTTTCTTTGTTGAAAATGTGATCTGATAGATTTCCGAAATTACGTCTCTAGTAGGTGCATGTTAAACTGGCGAAAACATCTAGCGATAGCAAACGCAGCTGGATCGTCTCTATTTGGAATATTTTAAGCGAATGTAGAATGGACATTTCAAAAGGCATCCAAGACTAATTGAGATGTATATCCCAAAAAAACTCTCCAGATCTCCTGTGATCAAAGTATGCAAAATTATTTGTCATATAACTAGTTTTGGTCAGTACAAAATCCCTAACTAATATTTCCGTAATGATAAGTATTTATTAGTATAATATTTGTATGTTAATGTAAATCATTTGTATCAATATATAATGTGTCTAATAGATGAAATTCATGAATCGGAACTCTTGATAGTTTGAAGTTTTGCCACGCACATGGTTGTTTTACGAATGTTCTCGAATCATGAAATATTCTGTTATATAAACGTTCAGGTTTTGTTTCCACTTTCCTGCGTGGGCCTTAACCGGATAAAGATTTTGTTCTATAAGCTAAACATAACCTAAGCTTACATAAGCCTAAATAAAAATACAACGAGTCTTTTTCATATTAAATTAATATGAAATCAAGTCATCGGGTTTGTAAAGACGGAAGATTGTATTATCATAGAGCAAAAGTGGAAGCAAATGGCGATTTCCAGGCGGAAAATAGAAAATGAATCACTGTCTTAAATGTTAGAAAAAAGTGTCGGAAAACTCATATATCTCTCGTCATCTCATGTCAGACAACTCAATCCACCCTTGATATTCATTCACCGACAACGTTTTTCTTTCCAGACTGCGGAAATGTTCGTGAAAGACAAATACGAGGACATCTTTTTTCTTGCGTATAGCATGCGTTGTAAGAAGTCTGTTTCCTCGCATGTCACGAAGTCAAAAGAGTTGTCGTAGACGTTATCTTCTCTAATGTTCCGCGACATGCGACTGTCGTACGTAGACGATTCTCTTTCATCACGGGCCTCTTCTTCTTTTTTTTTTTATGGTATTTTATGGTTTCCCTAATCGTTTCTGTTTTGGACGGACATGACTGGGTCGGAGCGGCAACGGAAACCAAAGTCTGGAAGAAAAATCTGCGTTATCTTCTTATAAGACGCTCTGACGAATAAGATCATTCACTCTGCGGCCTTTTTCCTCTTTGGAACTTATCACAATGTCTTCATTTCATTGGTTGGATCGAAAGACTTTCCAAATCAGGATCGAATGTACCTTCTGGAAAATATAGGGAAATAGAAATTTCCTGTCTTTTTTTGTCTGATAAAGTCGACAAGAAGAGATAACGTCAAGTTTCAAGACTCTGGAGTGTTTCGGACTAACGCTATGAGTGCAGTTGTCAGGGAAAAAAAGATATGTTAAATACATATATTTAGGTAGGTTATAAAAGCTTGAGACCAGGTCGCTTAAAGAAAAACGATCGTACAAGTCAGAAGCTGTGTTCAGATTATTCAGAAACTCTATGCTTAGAAGGCCTGCATAAAATCCTGGTATAGGAAGGTCAGAATGAAAGTACGTGGTCGTAACATCAGAGTGAAAGTCTGTAGTTAGAAGGTCAGAATGAAAAGTCTGCAGTTAGAAGGTCAGAATGAACGCCTGTGGCCAGAATGATTCTGAATGTCTCTGGCCAGAACGTCAGAATGAAAGTATGCGGTCAGAGGGTCAGAATGAAAGAAATGAAAGGTTGTGGTCAGAATGCAAGTCTATACATGGACAGAATGGCTCTTGAAATGGAGCAGAAGATCAGAATTAAAATTTATGATGAGAAAATCAGAAGGAAAGTCCGTATTCACAGAACGAAAGATTACGGTTAGAAATTCAGATTATTTCAAAATTCTTTAGTCAGAATGAGAGCCTTGATGAGTAGGCTGAAATAAATCTAGAAATCTTTCACTCGCGAGGATGATACTGAAACAGACCTCCAATAGTTAGAGTAACTACAAAAAAAATCTGTAGGAGAACCTCGTGCGATAGAAGTGAAACTTCTAGGTTTGACATGTCTAGATTCATGAATTTTCGGAAATTGAAATTATTATAAATATTCCAATCTATATATATAAAATTGATTTTCTGTCTGTGTGTGTATGTTCTCTATACAAATCTACAATTTTAGACCGATCGTCGCCAAATTTTGCATATATGCCAAATGGGACCCGACTTGAACACTAGGCTACTTTGAAAGTTCGTCAGAGCAGGGCAAATGCCCGAAATGGGCGAAAAAACTGTCGGGCAACAATGGTTTTCGGGCCTTAGCAATCACTTTCCGAACGTTTACAATGGTTTGTCATTTCTTCAAGGCTGTCAGTATATGTATAATATTTATGCCTTTTTATAATTGTTTGCCACATTTTGAATACTCCCAGTAATGAGGTTTTTGAATGACGTCATAATCATCATCAGCATCGCTTTGGGGGTCAGGAAAAGGGTGATCCTCATATAAATCAGTGCTGAAATTGCCGATTTTAATGTAGAAATGCGGAAATTTGGTGGGGTTTTCTGTCACATCAATAATTTTAGAAAATGGATTCAATACTCGATTTTTGAAATATTGGGTTCGCTTAGAGATATACGAAGCCCAGAAAATCAGATATGAAGTAATTAGCCGGATCTACTTTCGAGTTGGATATCCATGCAATAACATTGATTTCAACTTTTTATTTATATCTTCTCAAGCATGAAAATTAATGTCTCCGTATTGTCTTTTGATATTCAACTACATAAATTTATGTGGGTTAGGTTGTTTTAAAATTAATTATGGGCCCGTAAAAAGTACATCGAAAAAATGCCACAGCTTTAATTAAGCATTTTTTGAAGCAGAAACAGCCAGAGATGGATAACTTGAAGTTCAAAGGCGGGGGGAGGGGAGGATCGAAACACCTAGCACCCTTTAAAAAAAGAAAAAAAAATATATTTATTTTTACGTTACTTTAAATCTAGATTTGTTTCTTTCATGAGTCGCGCAGGAAGTCACCATATTGGTGAACTTAGACACGGTCTGCATGTCCCTCAAAGAAAGAGGGAGATATCACGTGATCCAAAAAAGCCCCATTGAAGAAAACCCTGGCAACGCCGGGTATTATAGCTAGTATAATATAAATTGTGTCAAATAAAAATTGAAAATGCATTAAAAACAGCTTTGCACGCATGATGAAATAACTAGACATCAAAGTAATTGCATAAAAAGTATTAAAAATAAAAGAAAATGTGGTATTACAGAGCAGCCAAACAGGAGCTGGCACTGTGACGTCACAAAACTTGCGTTCGCGTGCGAAATATACTCTCGTGCGGCCAGGGGTTGCGGCGTCATGGGGAGTAGGGAAAAGTAATAAACTGTCTTTTTCCGACACAAAAAAACCGTAAAAACCAACCCCAACTTTATTCTCTCACACGGCCGAACTTCTATCGACACTCCCTCCCACCGGTACAGCCAATCTGCTTCTCGGACCATCATCACACAATGAGTTAGAGCAGAGATCTTCAACCTTTTTCTAGTCGAGAGCACTGCCTGTACTCATAATCAGAAGAAGAGCACCCTTACGGCAAGCTCGGCATATGAATGCATAAAGAATTAGGATGATTTTAATTTTTAAACGCAACGAAATCAGGCACGAGCATAGAGCATCTTGGACGCTT